>NW_028141227.1:0-172864 GCF_030444845.1 Prenolepis imparis | reverse complement strand
AAGCAGTGGTATCAACGCAGAGTACTGATTTCGCCGCTTTAGATCGCGCGTACGACTTCCCCGACATATCTTATTGTTAGTTATTGTAATTTCCGATTCGTAATACTTTGATTTTTTTTTACGTGAGTATTGTATAATGGGAAAACCTCTCTTGTCTTGGCCTTCGACTCGCGCTGAGTGAGTAAGTTGTAAAGTCTCGTTGTCGAACCTCCTGATAAATTAAAATCATTCGTGCAATATTGTTCCCGGCACTCTCGTGACTGTTGTTGTGCCATAATTATTAACTTCTGTTCCGTACAATATCGAAACGTGTTGTTTCATAGTTCTTATCTTAGATTAGCTTGCGAATAATTGATATTAATCTGTAATTGTCACTTTATTTTCTTTTGCTCATTATTATTCTCTGTTCTGGAAATTATTGATTCTATTGTTCACTTAATTCTTTTTATTTCTTTCTATTTTTTTGTAATAAATTTTGATTATTATTTTTGTTACCTATCTCGCGTCTTTTTTATTTTTTTTTGTCTCTTCTCCACGCAAACTTATAATTCTTGTGTCTGTCCTTTCTCGCGATTTTTGATATCTCCGAGTCTAATAATTTCGCGGCAACATCACCCTACCCCTCTACTGTTAGGAGAGCTAACCGGCCTGTAGCGGTATTTCGGCCAAGGTTTGGTGTTTGGTTATCGTTTCGAGAATTGACGCGTGGAAGACCACGTCTGACGCCCAATTTTAATTATTTAAAGTATCGCGAAGATTACGACCTTTTTCTCTGCTGTGGTACGCGCAGAACGCCCGACATCCGAGTTCCTCACGCGCGAATTTAGATAATCTCTTTTTTGATGACGGCCCTTGCTCCGTTCCTTTGATTTAATCAATTACAAGAAAAGTCGTCACAATATATATGAAATTTTATTCATTATCTTTTATTTATTATTTATTACCTTTTACAAAATCTATTTTTTTTTTTTTTTAACTCCTAATGAATATTGCCATCTGCCACATTTAAGGGCATTTATCGATAAGTATATATAATATCGAACTCCAGACATACTCGGTAGGAATCCAACGATTCCACCTACTTATACATATATTATAATTTACTAGTTCAAGAATAAATCTTGAGGGAGTTTATGTTTTAATCTACATTTGCTACAATTAGAGGTAGCAAGGTTACTGGCGAGTGTGTTTGGATGGTTTTCGAGGCGAGATTTATAACTTAACGCCATTCTTCTTATCTCCTCCTTGACAGTCGGGATATTTAGGTCTTTGTGTAGGTTGTCATTGGTTATATACCACGGCGCATCTACTATTATTCTTAGTATTTTCGTCTGAAATCTCTGTATGATTTCTATGTTGGAAACAGCAGCAGTGCCCCAAAGTTAGATTCCATAAGTCCAGATAGATTTAAGTAACAAAATCTATCAATGAACAAAATATTTGAGATAACTGAGTAAACTAAAATAATAAAGTTAAATATTCAGATGTTAAAGATAATGTTAAATAATAAAATATTGTTAAAATATATTAATGAACACTAATATTTGAGATGAAACAAAGTAAAATAAAATAATCACTAGTAATGCGGAAAAAACAATTCCGCGAAGCCAATTCCCTCATAAAATAACTAATACGTTCTGTTGTGAATTCTCGCCAGGTGGAAAAAAAAGCTGTTGTCACTCTAATATTTTCATATGCCGAAAACCCGAGCTCGCTGGATTTTCCTGAGCCGAGAACGAGCCGTTTTAAAAATACGAAGAAGAAATTATGAAAAGTATAAGAGGGGATTAATTATAAAGTAAAATATTTAGATGTTGAAGGTATTGGGGAATGTAATGATGCATGCATTGTTGATGACAATGGCGATGACACTATTGCATAAATGGGAGTTGGTGTTGCAGAATAGTCTGGAATACTTGAATAATGTCTATTATTTGCTTGCAATTGTCTTTGTTATTCCATTATTTTATTTTATTTTATTTCCTGGATAATTGAAAAAATTTAGCTTTTTGGTATATTAAGGAAATATGGACTAAGATTTTTAAAAATGGGAGCAAGTCCTTTAAGAAAAGTGTCAACAGGATGCAGAATATTTGTTTTTTTCTTATTTTTGTCTATTATGTACTTCATTAAGATAGATGCAGCGCTTTCTGGTGCTTTTGATTTTGTTGCCTAATCGAAGATATGGGTTTACGTTTTGTATGATCAGGTGTTTCCTCTGGCCTTTCGTTATCTTCATTAGAAACCGTTTCAATGGTTTTGTTATTGTCTGCTTCTGCATTATTGCCATCTATTGAATTCCACTTGTGTTTCCACATCTTGACTTATATTAGACACAATATCGCGTTCCTTAAAAAAACTACTCAAGAAACTTAATTGATCTTTGTATTTGTATTTATTTATTTTTACAATAGATTGGCCACTTGTTATTACTCTTTTTTTCAAAGATTTATCTCTTATATTAATAATTATCTCTTATATTATTCTACCGAGTCTTACAGATACAGACTAAAAAAAAGTTTTAAGAATAATATACATAGAATAATATATATAAATAAAAAAATTATGAAAAATAAATAAATGTAAGTAAAAAATAATAAATAAGTAAATAATAAATATAATGATGTTTATAATAAAATAGAATAAATATAATAATGTTTATAATAAAGGTAAATATTTACGTAAATATTATATATTTTTGTAAAATAATATTTATAGTAAGTAAAATTACTTTGTTGATTAAGCTCTTGAGCAATACTTTTTTATATTTTTTTTTATGGTTTCCATTCAGGTATTTCGAGTGCGACAGATCATATAGTTCGACGTGTTGTCGTACTAATTCAATTAATTTCTCATTGTTCATTTTTTGTTTTTGATGTCGCGGACTAATGCAAATGACACAAAAAAAAGTTGAACGCTATACGGAAGTGTATTTGTACATATCAGCATCGGCACGTCCGAAAATCTCGTCGCGAACGATGTCGGCGATGCCGGGACAGACATTGAGGGTACGAATACAGTATAAATACTTGCATTTAATCATATGGGATCGAATCTAGCATCCGTGCACGGACGTGCACTGATGAAAATATCGTTTCCATTAATTTTATATTACATATTCTTGTAATTCAGTATCCGTATCAGTACGGAACGGATCACGGATACAATACGGATGTATCTGAATCGTCCTTTAAACTTATCTGAAAAGAGATGAAGATATGTTATCTGTCGGATAAAATTTACCAAAAAGTTGGAACAATCTGTCTTTAGTCTTTTAAACCATAAAAAAATCTTCAAAGAAGAAAAAAACACGCCGAGTATGTAAAAAGTTTAACATTGTATGCAAATATGATTTTGTAAAAATTTTCGAAGTTTGAAAATAAAATTTAAAAACATATTTAGAAAATGTGCAGCTCAAAAATAAATAAAATTAAGAAAATTTAATTTATAATTAATAAAATTAAATAATATTAATAATGTATATTTAACTATAATACTTATTAATAATATTTAACAATATGATATAAAGCAGCTCTTCATAAAATAGTGAATATAAATTAGAAAGGATAATGGCATATACATATATGTATAAAGTATACATACCTTTCTCTCTAATTGTTTTTTCTTCTTCTTCCTCTCTTCATTGTCTTCTTTATCTCTATTTTTTTAAATTAAATTAAATTTTTTTAATTAACTAATATACTGCAATCACTATTTTAATATACACTATTAACCTCTCGATATACGTTTGAACTGTCAAAATGCATCGCTCAATCGTGACAGGTTTACACTCACACATCTGCACACTCACATAATGTAATTTTATCTCCTATTAAGGTGTACTTGCAATAATCATCAAATGAATATTCGTACATGCACGTTGTGAGTGATACCTTGAAAGACAAAATCGCTTTGAATGTGTGCGTGCGAAGTATGTACGTGAGATCTGAAAGCTGAAAGTCTTAAAATAAAATGTGAAAAATTTCAATATTTCGGTTGAAAATTTTCGAGTTCTCAGGACTGACTGCACCAATCATCTTCAAACTGGTCGCAATCGAAAGCTTATATTCATATTATAAAGCGAAATGTCATTAGATTTTTTATTGTGGCTTTAGTTCTGAAAATATTTTAACAGAAAGATCATTTGACAGGAAAACTCCGGATAAGCTACGTACTTGGTAGCGGCGCGATAGCTCTGACGTTAGTCTCAATCTCATTTTATTAATATTTTAATAAAATAAAATTAATAAAATTAATTCTTTTAATACTCGGCGGCACGCCGCTACCGCGTCGCTTGATGTAACATAAATCTCTTTAAAATATTATATTTATTTATTACATTTTTATTACGTTTAACTAAAAATGTTAATTTTTTAATATAATAATAAATATCGAAATAAAAATATGTGTGTGTTTGGATTACATATATCAAATAATTTATGAGAAGAAAGAATATTAAGTATTTTTTTTTTACCATTATACTTGTTATTATTGCCAATTCAAATCTTTTTATTATTTTGTTAGAAAAAATCTTTCGTATTCTTCTTTTTACTCATGTATCTTATATTTATTTAATAATCGTAAATCAATTACCTTAAATTAAAATAAAAAATAATTTAGCACCAAGACGCACAGCAGCAGAATTGTAATACATAACACTGATCTATAAAATGCCAGAATATATTCAGATTATAAAGCAATGTTTTAAATAATTAATATATAAACCAAATTATTACAAGCAATTAAATTTTTATTTTATCTATTTCTTCCGTTCATAAATAAAATACGTAATTACATAAATTCGAAGAAAAAATTTGTTGAGGATTTACTTAATATAATGATAATTTAATGGCTTTCTTAATTTAACCTAATATAATGATAACTTTCTCACATCATCACCATAGAGTTCTCAGTCCGAAGACTGATTGGACGCGTATCTCCATCCTTTCCTATCCTGAACCAATGCATGCATCATGCATCTCCCTAAAGATGGAGCAACCCATGACTATTGCGAGCAGTAATCTAGTCTGGGCCTTCCCCTGCCTCTTTTTATTCCTATCGCCGCTTCTAATATGTCACGAACTTATCCTTTGTGTCTCAGCAAGTGTCCTATCATCCTATCTCTCCTATTCCTTATCGCATTCCATATTGCTTTCCTCCTTCATTCTTTCTAATACTTCTCTATTGCTGATCCTATCTATCCATGATATCTTCATCATGCGCCTGTAACAACACATTTCGAATGCTTCCAATTTTTTTTTATCTGCTTCCGCCACAGTCCACGTTTTGCAACCGCATAACCGTACAACTTTCTCATATTAAATAAAAATTTAATATATGTATATATACAGGGTCCCATAGGAAAATGCTGAAACTAATCAGCTGTCATTTTCTAATGCATGCAGTTATTGAGAAAACAAAAATTGTGTTGAAAAGAGGAAAGTCTGCAGTTTTTAATGAATATAAATAAAATGTTTGTATATCACTTTATTTTATTGATGAAAAGTAATGAAAAAAGTGCTAATAATCACATATGTAAACTAATGATAAATATTTTCGAAGTGCGCACCGTCTAAATTGTATACAAAATTCTATTCTTTTACGAAAACTCGTAAAAACTTTTTCTAACATGTCATTTTTAATGTTATTGACGATTCTTTTAGAATAGAACTGCAATAAGTCCATATTGGTGTCTAATATTATAAAAGAAAGAAGGATTACGCATTTTTTTCCAATTTACTCCATCTTTTTACATAAGATACGTCGATGACATCATATTGACGGCTCCTCCTTCTCTTTATAACCACATACTAAATACTTTTAATTCATTCCATCCCCGCCTACAATTCACGGTAGAAATTGGGAAAGATGATAAATTAAATTTTCTTGATCTAACTCTAAATTTGAAAAATAATAATATCTCCTTTGATTGGTTCCACAAAGCAACTTTTTCCGGCAGATATTTAAACTTTTATTCTCAACATCCCATCTGCTAAAAACGTGGCACCATAATAGGTTTAATCGACAGAGCGATATTTCTATCTCATCCATCATGTCATCAAAAGAACCTTGAAATGTGCATCAGAATTTTATTAATTAATGACTATCCTTTAGAATTTATCTTCAGAACGATATGAAATCGCTTAAAAACAATATTCAACAACAATTACTTAAATAAAAAGAACAACATTTGTAAACAGAACGAAGAGCGAAATTTCTTCTTTATTATACCGTATGTTCCCACTATATCGGAACAATTCAAAACCATCACAAAAAAGATCATCACTAGAATCGCATACACGGGACTTAGTAAGATGCGCAACATCATAAAAGTCCACAAAGACCCACTAGAAAAGGCACATTGCATGAATGTAGTTTATAAGATAAACTGTAATAATTATGACGCCTCTTATGTGGGTCAAACCAGCAGACAGTTACATACAAGAATTATTGAACATCGTAACCATATTAAAAGAAATACAGCAAATCGTTCTGTCATTACCGAACATAGGCTCGAATTTAACCATGATTTTAATTGGGACGAAATACAAATTTTAGATAGCGAACCTATTCTTGAAAAAAGACTCGTCTCCGAAATGCTATATATTAAGAGACAAAAAACAGCCTAAATTCACACACAGATACAGAACTATTACCATCTTCTTATTTTACTGTAACTAATAGATTGCCTAAGATATAAAAAAGAGAAAAAAAGGGGAAACATCTTCATGTGTTAGTCCTTTATTAAATATCTAGCATATTATAGTGTTTTCTTTTTTTTTCTTCTCTTTTTCTCGTGACTTTCAGTTTTTAATTAAAACATTTATTTATTGTTTATACACTTAACTTTTATTTGACTATTATTCGTTAGCTGATTCCTTTGACTTTTACATAATGTACCGGTTTGTCATGTTTATCCTAGATTTAATTTAACCACTCTCCCCACGATGAGTGATATCAGTAACCGAAAAAAACTTGGTCTCTAAGAATATTAAACATTTAGTATGTTAATGCGATCGTTCTGCTACACTTTAGACAACTCCACACTCCCGTTACAATTTTCGACCCTGTACAATAATGAGATCTACAAATTTGTAAGTTATTTTGATTCGTTCTTTTTTGTTATATAATACATAAACAAATTTTAACATTTACAATAAGATTACTTCCATAAAAAAGTGAATTTTCACCTACAGATTTTACGACATGAATATATTTCTCATTATCGACTTCCTGGGCTTATCTACCCAGTGAAAAAATAACGTCGAGATTAGCTGAATATAATATGGAAGGTAGCAGTCTTTCACGTCTTGAACATCACAAACTAAATTTCGTGTAATAGACAGTCAATCTTTTAATTGTATGCGCTGAAGAAGGCTCAAAGAGAAAGAGCCGAAACGTACGCTATCATCGCTATGTATCATTATCTATGTAAACTATCTTTATATTAAAGTTTACTCATTTAAATAAATATGCGCCTTATTAACTGCGCCCGGGCTCTCATCGCCAACTCATTTTGAGACTCTAATTAGTTATATAGTAATATATTTTAAGCAATAAATAATAAATTAAATAAATTATAATGCTTATATATTATTCACCTTTCCTCCTCGTTTGCTCTACCGTTGTCAGTTACTGTCTTCTTTTTCTCTTTTATTCTTCCATTTCTATTTTCTCATAGCATTTATTCGCGAAAACACAATTACGTGTACACTAATCAACAACAAAAACGTCAATAAATTTGCAAATGTCATTACATTATCTCTCAAGATACGATCATGACAAGTACGTAAATATTATTTAATTACACATTTTCTACAAACATAAGAATTATCAACTTGCGCAATTAAATTAACTGTCACGTTTGATGACTCGTAAGAATACGGCTATTTAAAATTAAAGACTATAATATCGGGAAATTTATGATATATACTGATTACTCATATGATAGATTTAGATAGAATCGCATAAAATACGTGAACAAAAATTTCACGAATATTATTACTATAACAATATGTTGATATAACATGCCTTACTTGAATCATTTTAATTAATCATTGATTAATATATTAGTCTTTCAAATTCACAATAAATGTCGCGAATTTTTTATTATATGATAATAGACGAAAAATTCAAAACTCAAGGTGCAAAATATATTCGAGTTTGAAAATATTCAGAGATGTAATATTATAATATTGCAATAAAACTATTTATAATTCCCATTTTCCAATCGCTACATGATTTCTACTTCAAATTAATACATTATACGAAATATATGCGAAAGATAAATAGGTATCTGTCGTTCACCTTTACGCATTGCTTATCGCGAAAATTAGTTAATCGTACGAACTGATAAATTACTACTTGTAGTAATCATAATAGATAATCGCCTTTAATATTTCTTGTTATTTTTCGCGATCGCATCTCGAAAGGTCATACACCTCTATCGTGCGAATTAAGGCCGCAGATAAACAATATCGCTCTATGCTTTATACGAGGTAACAATTTTTATTGTTATTATAGATTCTTTAATATATTACGAAATAAATGCATGGAGAATATTATGTCTCTTGAATTTCAAATTAATTATTAATAAACGCTTGACGTATCACGATATGTCGTTCCTTTAAACACTCGATCTTGCGATTCATATCATATTGCACATTATCTATCCAAAAATAATTAGCATTTTACATTTGAATCTGTGAAAAGTTTAAACTGTAAGGCAAAACGTTATGTTTAAGCATATTTAAATAATATCAACCATCGCTTGTAAATGTCGCAATAAAATAAACAATAATTTATAATTATAAACAAATAAGCAAATAATTTATAATTTCCATCTTTTGTGCTTACTATTTTAAATGAATGTATCGCGAGAAATATTTGTCTCTATAAATTGTCATCTCAATACTCTTATAATCGCGAAAGTTAATTAATTGCGCAAACTGATAATCTCTAATTATTCTCTCGTGTATAGGGGGTGGAAGGGGGGTGGGGGTTTGTGCAAAATTATTTAATTTAATATTTTTTATTTTATGCTTAGCTTTTACTCCAGGATCAACGACGTCAATAGCTCTTTAACGTTTGTTTTTCTTTACTTAAATTTTTTAAACGGATTCAGCAAAACTGTTTCTTTTAATTTGCAAGGGGGGGTTTAACCTCCCCACCCCCCACGATCCGCCAGTGCATATATATATATATATATATATATATATTTATTCGATTTCATCTAGGATTTTATATAAGTTCAAAAATCCCGTACTAATCATATAAAATTGATTCTTAGTAAGATCAATTGGTTTTCTTATATGTTGTAGCTTATGATCTGCTGAACAAAAATGTAATAGGCTCAAAGCTAAATAATAGATGGTTACTGATTTACAGCTAATCAAACACGAAAAATTAGGACTTTGCGAGTTGTTTGACTGGTTGTAACTTGTTAAGTAACTGTCCATTATTTAGCTTTGAGGCTATTACATCTTTTTATCAGAATGCCTTAAACTACAACATATCAAAAATTTAACCAATTCCACTGAAAGACAAAATTCTATGTATTTTGTACAGGGTCTTTTAGTCTCAAAATAGAAACGGAACTTATAAATATATGCAAAAACATTTACATCTGTTTTAAAAATGTATCTTTGTATACTTAAAATATATACATATATATAGTTTAACTATACTAGAGAATCAAATAATATGTATTATAAATTATCTTGGTACGACAGTCGTTTATATCTGTTCTCAAGACATCAATTTGTAAACTTAAAAATCTTTCTCTTCCTATCTTATATATAGATGTAATGCACTAGGAAACACATAGCTCTCAGACCTCTGACTAACATCACTTATCTAAGTTATCTTATCCGTATAATTATACTCATACTTTAAAATTTCTAAATGGAAACTAGAAAAAGAATTCATCCCACAAGTAGAAGCCTCAGTTTAGAGAAGTCGACAGTTGTTGCAAATGAGGTGTGTGTGTGTGTGTGTGTGTGTGTCATGTGGAATGCATGCGGGAGAAAATGTATAAGTGGGAAAATTACATGATTGAGAAGTAGCGGATTTGCACTTTATTAATGCTCGTAAAAAAGCGACGCGCGAGATTTTCGCCTCTCTCGGCCCGCGAGCCAATCATGCTCGCCCGTGCCCCCTCGATAGCGCGGTGCGGCGATAGCCGCGCTCTCGCAGCGACGGGTTAGACCGACCGATGCCGTTCGAGCGCACAGGATCAACCGCCCGCGAGCAAACAAAATATATATACAAAACAATCTTGCCCTCCGACTATCCGAATGCTCACCGCCATATAATCTCACTATATAAAACGGTGATCTAATCCCGCGGAACATTCTGGAAGGTCGTCGAGACAAACATATGAGCTCGAGGCCGAGTATGACCCTCTGCGCGGCAGTCGATCGTCGCACACACATCGATCAGCAGCTCGCAAAAAGTATCTCTAACGCTTCCGTCGGATACCGCGTAACGTTCTGTTCGCCGTTTGCAAGGCCACCGTTCGCGCACTAATAAACTACTGTAGAACTTGTAATTTTTTGTAAATATAAAAGTGGTTTGTAAGAAACTTTAGAATATTGCCCGAACACGCTCCGCTTCACCATTCCTCCGCTCACTATTGCTGCACGCGCGATTTCGAGATCGCACAACAGTCGTGAAAGGATAGTGTGCGTATCCTGTAAAATGTCGTTAAAATCAATTCTAATAATGTCGATCCTATGGATCATCGCTGATGCTGCTCGCATCCTTGTGATTTTAGTGGAGCCATCTCACATGCAGCCATCAGGTTTTCTCTTTATTATATAAAGAATTTTATCATTTTATTGTAAAATAATATTTTGTATATGTATAAGCTTCCTTAAAGCTTTCTTAAACGACGCCAGTGTTTAAAGGATGCATCTATTTTTAGATATCTTTAAAATTTTGTGAATTTTTGCCAAATAAAATAAAATAAAATACATATTGAGAAATTATTTTTTTTAATTTTATTATTTAAATGAATAACTTTGAACAGAATAATAGAATAGAATAATAATTTTAAAAGTTGTCTTTAACTTAACTTTCCTTAACGCGTAATTATATATATATAGTTTTAAAAAAGACATTTATATTACATTTAAATTTTTATTTCTTTATATCAGAGGGATCCAGACCGAAACAAAATTAGGGTTCGGTTTCTGTTACGGGGTTTAATAAAATATTTAATAACTGTTCTGGTTCCAGTTTTGGTTTTTTGATAAATAAAGGAAACCGAAACCGTTTAAATTACGATTTTTTCAGTTACAATTCCGATTTTTAAAATTTTTACTTTTTATTTTTCTAATTAAATTAATTTCTAAATTATATTACTTTAAAAAATTATTATAAATTTTTATGAGATATAAATAAACAGCACTTTATATTATACAAGAAAATATATATATGTATCTATATTATATATATATATATATATATATATATATATATATATATATTGTTACGTCCCTGGTTTTCTTCCCCTGAGCGCCTTCATTTTCATCCCCCGAGTATCATCGCTAGGAGTATTGTTTATTAACAACCGGGTGCGGATGTTTTTGCGGCGCCATATTTAGATTTGGTCTAGCCGATGCATCGAGCGAACGCTACGAGACCTGATTACTATTCTTTTTCGCATTCTGAATGCATATATTATTATATTTCGTCGCATTCGTGTATTGGATCATTTTATTAAAGATCCTTTCTTCCTTACGCGTGTTAATTCATTTCGTGCGCGTGTGAGAGTGAGTGAGTGCGAGAGACGTCCTTTTGCGAGATATTGCAAAGGTCACCCCGAGGACGTAACATTTTGGGGGCTCGTCCGGGATCGAACGAACAACGAGCTACGAAGGATTTGAGAGATGGCAATACAACATTCGCCGAGGAAAACCCGATCGCAAGCTCCGTCTCGAGACACCGTCAGCGAGGAGCCGACGGAACACACGTCGACGCAGGGAGATCTCTTGCAGACTGCAATGGAGGAGATTCGTCAGCTGCGAGAGGAGCGGGAACAACAAATCCGCTTCGAAGCGGTGTTGCAACAACGCGACGAGGAGCTGCGGCAGTTGGAGCAGAGAATCGCTTCGCGGGAAGACACACAGCTAAGTCTTTCCGAGAATAGAGCTTGCGGAGATTTTTCCGAAAACAGGGTTTCCGCGGATGTAATTCCCGAAAACGATTTGCGCGCGAAAATAGGCTTTAAATTAAAGCCCGACGTTTTTGACGGGAAAGTTCCGCTGCGAGAGTTCCTCTCGCAATTTCTTTTAATCGCGCGTGCAAATAATTGGGACGAATCGACTAAAACAGTAGCTTTGACCGCGAGTTTGAGAGGGAAAGCGCGGACTGTCTTAGAAAATATAGAGAATTTTGATCATTTAAATTTTTCAGAATTAAAGTCGAAGCTTGAGCTTCTTTTCGGGGAGGGGAATTTAACCCAAAATTACTACTCGCTGTTCACTAATCGTAGATAAAAGTACGGAGAAGATTTAGCCTCTTTCGGTGCCGAGTTAGAAAGACTGTCGCGATTAGCATATCCGGAGTGTCCTTTCGCGGTGAGAGATAAAATCGCGTGCGCGCAATTTGTTTCGGCTTTCTCCGATGGTTTCTTGAGGACTCTCCAATTAGAGGGAATAACCTCCTTAAATTTGGCCGTTGAGAGAGCAAAAACAGTGAAAATAATACAGGGAGAAAATTTCGAAAAGGGAAGAGAAAATTTCGGAAGATTTAATAGAAATTTTGGAGAATCGAATTTTTATCAAAAGGCGGAGAGGAGCGGCGCGCGGAACGGAAACGAAAACGCGCGGAACGGAAATGACGCGCAGAAAGATGTCGGAAAGAAAAATCCTTCGGGAGGGAAATCGCGAGGAAATAATTTTTCCTCGAAAGGGAAAGAATGTTGGACGTGTGGAAAAACAGGACATTTTCGATCTGAATGTCCTGAAGAAAAGGGAAACGCGGTTTAGTTGAGCTGCGCGGGGTGCGCTCGACTTACTCACAAACCCCAAAAAATCGATTTATAGATTTTAGTATCGGTAGAATTAGGGAAAATAATTTCTATTATAATGGAAAGATAGATGGAAAGAAATGTTCTTTAAAGATAGACACGGGCTCCGATATTTCCTTGTTAAATAGAAAGTTGATAAATAACAATATTTAAGGTTAGAGAAAAAGGTTAGAGTTAAAAATTGTAATTTAAAATATCCAACAGGAGAAAAAGTAATAATCGAATTTCAAGTTGAGGTTAGAGTAGAAGTTGGAAAATATTCTATTTTGATTCCCATGTTCGTTGCTGACATAAATGACGATTGCCTATTAGGACCCGATTTTCTTAAGCAAATTAATTTAGAAAATATTTTTGATTTTGAATTTAACAAAAAAGAAATAAATAAAGTTTATAATTGTTCTCGGATTGAAAATTCTTTTAAAATTCCATCTATCTTAAAGGAACTTTTTGAAAATAATTCAACCAATTTGGAAAATACACAAGAAGAAATTTTCGCTGACATTTTGAATAATTTTTGCGATGTATTCTCTGAAATTATTGTGGCTGGCAATTGCAATGTTGTTGAACATGTTATCAATGTGAAAGACTCTCTCCCCATAAAGCAGGTATCTCGTCAAATTCCAATTCATTTAAGGAAGGAAGTAGATAAAATAATTGAGGATATGAGAGAACAAGGAGTTATTGAGGAATCACAAAGTCCCTGGATTTCTCCGGCCGTCATGAGGAAAAAGGATGGCAGTTTAAGATTTTGCGTCGATTACCGGAAGTTAAATAATATCACGGTAAAGGATTCATACCCCCTTCCCAGAATCGACGACATTTTAGATCAACTTACAGGTAATTGTTGGTTTTCCACATTAGATTTGAAAAGTGGTTATTGGCAACTAAAAGTCCGATCGGAGGACAAAGAAAAGACGGCCTTCTCGATCGGCAGAGGTCTTTGGCAATTTACAGTAATGCCGTTCGGTTTATGTAACGCCCCCGCGACATTTGAACGACTTATGGAGAAAGTTTTACACGGTTTATTATCAAAAATATGTTTGGTATATTTGGATGACGTAATAATTTTTGGAAAAAGTTTTGAAGAAATACTCGAAAATTTAAATTTAGTATTTACGCGATTAAAAGAAGCTAATTTAAAAATTAATCCAAAAAAATGTATTTTCTTCCAAAAAAATGTAAAATATTTGGGACATATAATTTCCGAAGAGGGCGTGACTACGGATCCGGAAAAGATTGTTGCCATAAAAGATTGGCCGATCCCCCATACAAGGAAACAGTTGCGAAGTTTCTTAGGGTTTTGTTCGTATTATAGGAAATTTGTGAAAGGATTTTTTTCTTTGGCAAAGCCCCTTTACGCGCTGACAGAAAGTCAAGTTAAATTTGTTTGGGGAAGTGAATGCCAAAATGCATTTGATCAATTGAAGCTGATGTTATCGTCTTCTCCGATATTATCTTTTCCTAAGGGAGAGGATGAATTCGTTTTAGATACGGACGCTTCTAATATTGGTATCGGTGCGGTATTGTCTCAAAGACAATTTGGAGAAGAAAAAGTTATCGCGTATTTTAGTAAAGTGCTTAGCAAGGCTGAGCGGAATTATTGTGTCACTCGTAGAGAATTATTAGCGATAGTAGGTTCTTTGAAATTTTTCCGACATTATCTTTTAGGTCGAAAGTTTGTGATTCGCACTGATCATGTGTCGTTAAAGTGGTTGATGTCTTTTAAGGATTTGGAAGGACAATTGGCACGATGGCTGGAAAGACTACAGGAATTTGAGTTTGAAGTGATACATCGAAAAGGACAATCTCACAAGAATGCCGACGGACTATCGAGGCGATTATGTGAGACTTTCGGATGTGAATATTGCGCTAAGGTGGAAAGGAAAAGCGCAGAAGAATCTGAAAAAATGGTCGCTCGTATTGTACTAGCTGACGAAGACCTTGCGGAATGGCGTGAAGCACAGCAAAAGGATTCTAACATCTTATTTATAATACGAGGAAAAGAGATAGGAAGAAGACCATTACATTCAGAAGTTCCTGTTAGAAATTTCGGTTCAAATTTACTGGTCTTACTGGGATTCTCTGGTCCTGAAAGATGGAATTCTCTATAAGAGATGGGAAGCCCCGAATCTATGAACCAGTTTCCTCCAACTAATAGTTCCTCAAGATCGGATTAAAGAAATTCTTCAGGAAACGCACGATTCTCCGTCGGGAGGACATTTTGGAGTTAACAAGACTCTAGAGAAGATCCGAAAAAGATTCTTTTGGGCAAGCTGCAAACAGGACGTGGAGAAGTGGTGCAGAACATGCAAGATTTGTGTGTCAAAGAAAGGTCCTGCAGGGAAAGGAAAGTCTCCTTTGCAAATCTACAACGTCGAAGCTCCATTAGATAGGGTACAGATGGATATCCTTGGTCCTCTTCCATTGACTAAGTCAGGGAATAAATATCTGCTTGTTATAGTAGATTGTTTTACGAAGTGGGTAGAGGCTTTCCCTGTGAAGAACATTAGAGCCAAGACGGTGGCGAACATACTTTAAATTCACATGCATCGACCGCTCGGAGAAACTGTAAGCACAATTGTCCACAGATGCTTTGATTGTAAGTTTGAACAGGTGCGTAATTGTATTGTATCTTTGTCACATTTAAATATCGCACCAATTCATTCGGCGGTCGAAGATTGCCGAAACTGTCAAAATATATAGCGCGATTCCCCCTCTTTGCATACGCTACCCAATGAGTACCCGATCCTTTAGCGTTATCCAAATTTACGATGCCGCTCTCGTTTCGATATATACCACCGATCGGTAATGAATCACGCATGAAAACACCTCTAAAATACGGAATGTGCATACGTTTTGCCAGTTGTAGCAATTGTATGTTGGTAGTTACGCCCTGTGGCATTTTTAGCGTCTCTTTGACGTTTTTTTTTTCCCCTTTTTTCTCGTTGAAACTCCTCGTCCGCGTTTGTATGGAGCGAGATACAATCCGTGACCTTCCATGGCGCGATTGTGACGTAGCATCTCTTGCAACTGACGTTGTGCGGCTTTTCCGTCGTTCACCATCTTTGCTACACCAGCCGCTCCACCGACCAGAGATCCGAGCGCGCCCAACATTGGTAGAATCGGCAATACACCCCCACGTTTCGCTACCGGAAGTATTCGCTTCTTCGCCATCTTTTTCTTCGTCTTCGTCTTTGTCGTCTTCAGGCCCATACCGAACTTCGTCTTGGCTTTCATCGCTGCCCAGACAGCTGTGGCGGCGGCTCTCTCACCGAGAGTCGAATCTCTCGCAACGATGCGAGTTTGCGCTTCCTTGGCGAGTATCCTATCTGCCGCGTGTCTCTCGATGAGATCGTTGCTTCGAGAGTACGCTATATCGTGTTCACGGCACGCTGCGTCCAATGGGTTGATACCTCGATCGCCTCTGGCTAATCGCTTTTGTAGTCGCGTGCCCGGACCGCAAAACTGATAGCCGGGGATATGGAATTCGATCGGAAGTGCGTTTATCGCGAGATTTAATAGGCCTCTACCTATTTTCGTTGACATTCGCTGCAATCCTTTATCATCGGCGCTGGACCGTCGATGTGCGTCTGCTGCCACGGTCGATTGTAATGTTCGAAACAGCGGCGATAAGTTTGAACCTCCAAATCCGCCTTTATATGTTCCGGAAGCTTGTCCCACACGCAGTGGACGTAATTGCCACACATTCGCAATAAAACTGTTTTCGACACAAATTGTAGCTGTTCGGCGCTCAAATTACAAATATCGTAAGGACTTGATAGCAAGACAAACATTTTTTCGTTACTGAGCGATTCGTGGTTCCGCGCAGCTATAAATAGGCAAGCGTTCGATTCAATCGGGGAGTGGGAAAATGAGATTCGTGCGACAACCTTTCGCGATACGCGTGACGAATTACGACGCCAGATTACGATCGATGGGGGACAACGCGGAGATGCGTAGACACGGTACGATACTGCCGACTACTATACGCGCGATCGTTTGCGGCCCCTCGAATTGCGGTAAAACTAACGTGTTGATTAGTTTGATAGAAAGCCCGCACGGCGTCCGCTTTGAAAACGTGTACGTGTACTCAAAGTCACTGCAACAGCCAAAATATCAGTATCTGGAGAATTTGTTGACGTCGATCGATGAAATCGGCTATTTTACATTCTCCAATAACAGTGACGTCATTCCACCGAGCGAAGCATGTCCAAACTCGATTTTCGTTTTCGATGACGTGGCGTGTGACAAACAAAATACGATAAGAGAATACTTTTCAATGGGACGCCACTCGAACGTCGACTGCTTCTATCTCTGTCAGACATACGCAAGAATACCGAAACATCTTATACGCGACAACGCAAACCTGCTAATCTTGTTTAAACAGGACGGTACCAACTTGAAACATGTGTACAATGATCACGTGAATACTGACATGTCATACGAGGATTTCAGTGAATTATGTCGTACTTGTTGGCAGCAAAAGTATGGATTTCTAGTGATAGATAAGGATAGCTCGCTTACGAACGGCCGATACAGAAACGGATTTAACGTGTTCGCGATACCGCAAAACAATTAGTCGTTGCCGATGTTCTGTCGAGAGAGGTGAAACACGAGCGTTCGACATTCTACCGACATGGCTGAGAACGATAATATTCGCGAACGTGAAAAGATTGCGAAGGAGATTGCGAAAACGAGTGAAGCAATCCGCAAGAAACATCGCGCTTTGAAGACCGGTAAGATCGATGACGATATCGCGGTCAAGACCCATTTTAGACCTATTATTGAGCCGCTACAAAAGATTGTCGACAACTCGATCGCGGTGAAAAACGAGCCGGAAAGTACCGCAAAGATTAAAATCTTACCCATCAAGCGGTACAAGGAGGAGGAGGAGGAAGAGGAGGAAGAGGAGAAGGATGATGCGACACCGAAAAAGAGGAAACGGTCAAACCCGAATCGCTCATCGACACCGCGTACATCGAATGCTTTATTGGATGAACCGATGATAAGCTCTACACCGTTCGCGACAACGAGAATCGTACAACCTATGATACCCGAAACACTCGCAAACGAAAATGTTTTCGAAACCTCGGGCAGCACGCTCGAAACATCGTTTGTTCGAAACACATTACAAACGCTGGAAGGTCAAGAAATGTTGCGAAAGCACTTGGGACCACTGGGACAAGAGTACATGAGCACTCTCCTCGGTGGCGACAAAGAAAGGAAAATCGATCACGTGTACGGTGTCTATTTCGACAAGGATGAAATGCGTCTCGGTAACAAACGATTCGACATTGACAAATATGACTCTATAATTATAGATGAAGTGAGGTACATTGGTACACCAGGATTATACGAATTGATCTTCAAGAGAATTCCCGATGATGACATTTACACGGAGGATGATATGCGTAAATACAAGAGTATATTATTGGCGACGAACGCGCATAAACGCAATTATGACACACAAGGCCAATTACGAAGCAACAGGGGATACAAGTACAAACATATAATCGCACCATTGATATCGATTGAAAAGAAAAAATCTGGAAAGGGAGTATTCATGCCTCACGCGATGGCGCTAACCGACAATAAGATCGATTACATACACTGGGATGACCCCAACGAGCTAGTAGATCGGGTACGATTGCTGGACGCTTCGCGCCGAGCTGGCCACAACGCTCACGACAATGAGATCCTGTCGATCATCGAGGAACTTCGCGAAGCAGGCATTATTATAAATTGAATGGTGTCTCGACAAATCTAATCAGTCGATCAGCGTCACTCATCGGTGGAAAAAAATGCCTATCAACAAATTTGGATTATTCGAACCAAGAAATGATGCAACCGGCACAAGCGGTTCTTGGGATAGATTGGTGAAAAGTTATGTGCACGAAAACGCTCTGTGTCGCGTCGTTACGGACTATGACGCAAGGTCGAGGAAGATTCGTCGTGTAGCGCAACCTGAGGCTGACACCGATGCCGTCAACAAACTGTATGTGGAATCCTGCGTTAAAAGATTGATGAATCAACAGAAAGAATCAGATGAGAAGCTGACTTCGTTCGAGAAGGATGTGCAGGCAATACAGATTGTGATAAACGAACTTCAACGCGCGGCTAACGCTAACTCAGAAACGGCTATCAACCTGAATGAGCAGCAGTGAACGGATTAGGAGCGGCTATCGAGCGGTTATCGAACATCTACGAAGGGTTATCGAACGGCTACGAACAATTATCGAACAGCTACGAAGGATTATCGAACTACTATCTAACTACAATGAGTGATAGTGAACGGCCTAGCAACAGCTGCGAACGAGGCTATGAACGGCCTAGCAACAGCGAACGAGGCTACCAACAACTCAAGCAGGGCTGCGAACGAGGCTACGAACAAGTCTTTAAAGGCTACATGCAAGGCTACAAACAACTCAAGCAGGGCTGCGAACGGGTCAGTAACGGCTGTGAACGGGTCAGGAAAGGCTACGAACGGGTTAGAAACGACTGTGAACAAGGCAGCGAACGAATCAAGAACGATTTTCGAATGGGTCAAGAACGGAAGTAAACAACACAAGAACGGCTCAAGAACGGCTCAAGAACGGGTCAGGAACGGCTCAAGAACGGATCAGGAACGGCTACGAACGGGTCAAGAACGGCTACGAACGGGTCAGGAACGGCTACGAACGGGTCAGGAACGGCTACGAACGGGTCAGGAACGGCTCAAGAACGGGTTAGGAACGGCTACGAACGGCTCAAGAACGGGTCAGGAACGGCTACGAACGGCTATTGAAGAACGACAAACGAAAATGAATCATAAAACGAGCGACAAACGGCGATCGAGAAAAACCGACGAAGCGATGAAACAACATAGTTTGGAGAAACGGCAGTTGGTGAACGAACTGCACGCGCCGGCAAGGAAAAATTTTCCCCGAAGACACGTCATAGTGCGGGGATACGATGACCTGTGGCAAGCTGACATCGTCGAGATGCGTCCGTACTCTCGTTTCAACAGAGGTTACCACTACATACTCACCGTCATCGATGTGTTGAGCAAGTACGCGTGGGCCATACCACTCAAGAGTAAAGGTGGAAGCGAGACGGCTGACGCTATCTCCGAGATAATTCGAGATAGCAAGAGATGCCCGAGAAACATGCAAACCGATATGGGGAAAGAATTTTATAACGCCGACGTGCAACGGCTTATACGGAAACATAACATCAATCACTATTCTACATATTCGGTATTGAAGGCATCGGTTGTGGAGCGATTCAATCGCACGCTGAAGAACGACATGTGGAAGATGTTTACGCTGAACGGAACTTACAAGTGGATCGACGCGTTGGCGGAACTCGTATCGGATTACAACGCGCGCAAGCATCGAACGATCGGCATGCGACCCGTCGACGTCACCCCCGCGATCGCTGATAAACTTTTAAAAACGGTATATAGTAACATAAAGATTGCCGCTCCGGCAAAGTTCAAAGTAGGTGACCCGGTACGCGTTAGCAAGTACAAGAAACTTTTTGAGAAGGGTTACACACCAAATTGGACAACCGAAGTGTTTAAAATTGTTAAAGTGCAGCGTACTAATCCCGTAACCTATCTACTCGAGGACTATCGCAAAACATCTGTCGCTGGAGCGTTTTACGAGCACGAGTTGCATAGCGCGAATTATCCGGACGTATATCTCGTAGAGAAAGTACTGCGCAGGAGGGGTGACGAGGTTTACGTAAAATGGCTGGGATTTGACAATTCGCACAACTCTTGGATACATAAGGACAATGCAATTTAATTCATACAAATTGTATTTATTAATTACTCAAAAATTAAAAAATATATAATGTGTACAACAAATAAAAGTATTTGAAATATTACAATATACATGAAATATGTGAAATACAAAATCTTTATTAATACATCCTTTCCGTTCCAATATATGAAATACATACACATATGTTACATAACATATCGCACATACATTATATTACATTATATTTTATAAGGGTATCTGATAATGTCCCCATGGTAATGTGTCGGTCGAATCAGGTATGATATACCGCTTATCGTCGTACGGACTTAGAGCAATTTTTGTCTCGCAGATGGTGTATACTTCATGCAATTTCGACCTAATACATGACTGACTACGTGTCATTTCAATCTCGTCGTTCAGGCACCGCGTATAATCGTCGAATGTTATCGTTCTCGCGACAACGTTACTTTTGACACCTTTAACCTTTTTTGTATCTTTCTTACCATCTACTCGCAAAGCGTACATTTTTGCTCTAAGTCCTACAAATTCAGTCATTATCGCGCCATTATTTTCATCCTTCATTAGACCTGGCACCTTTTTATTCACAAGCGGTATACTGTACGCGTTGTCAATTGGATAATCGCTCGTATCGAATCTAGCGATATCGCGTTTCATATTTTCATACACGTCTTCGCATTTAATATGATATATTAAACTATCTGTATCGGTGTACATTACCCGACATCTGTCACGATAGAGCGGTGACATGTACTCGTGATGAAATTCGTACAGACACACTTTCGATATGTCGAGTATACACATACCAACATAGATTGGTTTGTTAAATTTTACTTCTAGTTTACGTAATTCTACGGCAATTAAATTTTCTGAAAAGACGCTCCTGCTATGGAAATTTGGTTTCGCTATCATCGCCTCTGCTCCGTATCGTCCGTCCCACTTTGTCAATAATTTTACATCTACATGATTACGCACATTTTCCATCGTTTTGCCAAATACCGCGTTGTTCATCAATTTGTACAAATTTTTCTCAAAATCATTTTTCGCTTGTGTTCTAAATTTTGTATTTAGTTCAATGTAATCGCGGAGCCATGCGGATTGAGTGAATTGTAATACGCGATGTATTTTTGTAACGCGAAGGCCGTGACGCGTGCACTGCTGCAGGTTGCGGTAGTGTATGACGTAACGCTTCTTATCATATAGCGTTGCGAGAAGCTTATCTTCCCGCTTGCCGGGCGGTTTGTCACGTGTCGGGCAAAACGGTAGGTCAGTGTGCGTGTCGTGAAGATGTTGTGGATACTCTAAATCTACTTCGAGGATATAGCCTGTAGGTGAATCGAGCGCTATTGACGAGATGTCAAAGTTAGATACATCGTCGACCCATCGAAAATCGGCATAAGGCAGTGGTTGACACATTGCCCATCCATACAAATTATTTACATCTAAATACATTAAATATGATGATGGTTTCGATGGATCATACGACTGCATGTACTTGTTATTAGCATGCGCGTATCTTCCTGAACATTGACTTAGACCGCCGCGTATACCCCGTTCAATAAACATAACCATATCGATATCGGTAAGCAGTTCGAAATTTACGCGTGTATGTTTTAACATGGCGTCCCATGTATACCCAGGAAGAGTATAATAATACGTAGGGTCGAGTCCGTAACTCGCGATGCAAGTGTCGCGAAAGTTTTCAAATATATCTGCCAACAACAAGACATCAGTTTTTAAGTACAGATCGCTGTATTCACCCAAGGTTTGAATGGAGAACTGCTGCCACACGTTGACGGCGTGTGCGTAGTCGCTCTCGGATACAGTGTCACTGGTTAAAGAACTGTAAAACGATTCGCGTGGTGGTAAACGCGTGTCCTGCAGCCTGTCCACGCAGTCAATGTACTCGTACGGAAAGACACCTTTTCGCGTTAATAATTCAAAATTGTTAGCGGATAATGCGGAAAAATTGGAACGCAAAATTTTTAACTTATCCTTATTCAAAAAAGATGCCAATTTGTCAAGACTAGCATTGAGAAATTTGTATGAATCGATGAATCGTAATTTCATGCAAGCTTTCCGATCTTTATCGTCGTCGGTACTATTGACAGTCTTCGTAAATGAAATGTATTTTTCTTTTGTTATTGGAAGCACATCTACGCGTCCTTCATACGCGGTAGCTATTTCTTTTATGATAAAATGTGCGTCATAGCCGGATAGATTATGGAAAACTACAGGAATGACATAAGAGTCTTTGTAGTTTAGATTACAGTTTGAGTGCGCGGGACCCCTGTATCGCCCGGTCAGATGACAATGATCGCGTACGCGTGTATCATCCGGCGCAAACGGTTTTTCGCAAATGTGACATTGCGTGACGCTATGAAATTTTTCCCATTCATCTTGCGTTAATTTTGTCATGTGGACATTATCAGACAAAATACCCTTTACGCGATGCGCTAAATTTTTAAGTTCTTCGGCGAACCATGAAACGCAATCGATACTACGGCGAGAATTATACGCGGATAGTGAGTTGTCGTACGAACATTGCACGTAATACCCAACGCTAAATACCTCGTGATGTTGGGAGTATGACGCATGTTCCGGCGTCTTCTTCAGCACACACTCCAAGTCGGCGTACACCACGAAGGGAAGTCGCTCCTTTCTGTTGTAGTTGTCGAAGTCGAGCCACTTGTCTTTATCGCTTGGTAATCGGATAGCGCAGTCGTTCATTTCTCGACAGTCCGCAATGTGAGCCTCCAATTTTTCGCTCAAATTAAAGAAGTGCAAGCATCTGTAAAAGAAAAAAAAATTACAATTTTATTTACAATTTTATTTACAATTTTATTTACAATTATTATATAATTTGCAATAAATATACATACCGATCGCAGATATATTTCTTGTGGTCATGTTTGCTCAGTTGCGTGCTGACAAGCCGGGATAGATTTTTTATATACGCGAAATGTCCAACGTTGTCGTCCTCCTCCTCCTCCACATACAGCATATTTACATGTTTTTCTCTCTTCCGATCAGTGAGCTGTATCGGAAGAATAGATAATTCCTTCTTCCTCTCGATGCCGTAGACGTTGATTGAGATGTTATTTATATGTTCAAATTTTTTTATTTGGTTTAACGTCATCGGAAACTCAATGTTTTGTAAATTTAGCACTGTCGTATAGTGCGGATATGACGATGTTCTCTCACTATATTTTGCAACTGGATGCAGAGCGGCCACCACTGACCATGCGAAACATGCATTGTCCGTTGATCGCACGTTCACCACCGCTCTCTTTGTCACAATTTCTCGCGACAAGTTTAGATAACACCCCGCGCGCATTGAATTATACTTGTTGACGTTGACCGTAAGATCGAGGATTCGTGACAATGCCCATCCGCTATCACGTTCCTGAAACTCTTCGAGAGACGCCAATGTGGATTCGATGACATGCCGCTCATACCACTCGTGTAAATCAGACGTGCGAAAGAGTTCATAATTTCGCGTGTTAATGCTTTTGTTGGCGCGCTTATCACCTGTCACAAACTCACCGTTGAACACAGTATTTACTTTTGCACAGTTGTGTATTTTTATAACATCTTGCACTTGCTCGAGTACTACACTACTAGCGTCTTCCAAAAATTGTCGCGGTTCGATATAGTCTGCGTTAATCACCGCACCTGTCAGTATCCGATTTTCGAACGCGGTATCGATCTCTCGCCAAACGAGTCTTCCCGTGTTATTATCGCCACTGTAATTACCACCACTGGGTATAAACTGTCTCTGCAATCGAGTCTTTGCACCCTCGAGTCGCGCGATTCTAGCCACCAAAGATTGTCTATTTCCAATCGAGAGTCGCGGACGCTTGTTACGGCTGTTTTCTTCGAGCAAATTGATAAATTCCTCGCAGCGCAGCGCCCATTCAAAATATTCGCCCAAGGTGGTGACTTGGCGGGACCGCTCCAACAAGTCGCGTTCGTTCTGCTCGATGTTTTCCATTATTTCTTTTATTCACTATTATACCACTAACACTTCTAATACAAGAAAGTAACCACTAAACTTTTTTCACCGCTGCATCTATGCGCTTTCAAATCGTACTATGGTTTGATGCGCTCTCATCCTCCTTATATATTTCACCTAATTCTATCTCCTTTTCTAACATTTGGCGTATCTCAAAAGATAGTTTCCCGAGATATCGGTTTTATGGATAGAGGAGTAAGGACACAAGCTGCCGAACGTTGGCGCCGATACGTTGCATTCTTCCTTAAAAAATATTAAGAAAAATGTTTCGCTATCTGTTTACGACCGATTTTCTGCTAGGGTACAAAGCAGCCGAACGTTGGCGCCGATACGTTGCATTATTCCTTAAAAATATTAAGAAAAAATGTTTCGCTCTCGTTTTTATGGGTGATTTTCCGCGAGGGTACAAGCTGCCGAACGTCAACGCAAATAGGTAGAGGCCTATTAAATCACGTTTAGACATATTCGTCGCAGCGTCGGCCCTAAAATCTTCATTCCTTTCCTAATGATAAAATGTCCATAAAATGAAAAACATAGTTTTAATGAACTCTAGAACGCTCCGTTGACAAGTTCGAGCAGCCGGACATCGGCGCTTCCATAATAAAATTATATTAACGAGGGTACAAAATTGTCAATCATCGGCGCTTGTTCTATACCTTTTTGGGGAAAATGTCTAAGAACCCTCATAAAAAAGTCGTAAAGATACCATCTACAAATATTGCACTCAGAAAACTCCCCCTCCTTTGTCGAAACATCCCCCTCCACCCGCGTGACGTCAGCCCCCGCGCCTACGAGATACCCCCGCCCCGCGTGACGTCATACCCCTCGCCACGGAGAACCCCCGCGCCCCGCACCCCCCTCAGAGCCCCATGGGTTAGAACCGGCATAGTATTACTACTAACCCTAAACGGCAAACAATGATTAAATTTTGTATATGCAAACTTATATTTCATATATATTATAAATATATTTTTACATATATATATAAATATATTTTTGCATATGTATAAATATCTTTTTACATATATACATAAATATATACTATTTATATTTTTTAATAACAAAAAATTATATAATTTTGTATATGCAGACTTATATTTCATGTATACTTTTGCATATATTATAAATATATTATAAGCGGCAAAAAATGATTTAATTTCTTATATATATTATATATGTATTAATATATATTTATATATGTATAAAATATATTTTAGAATATATTTTTGAATATATATTTTTCCATGGGGGCACATTCTGGATAAAATAAGAAATTAAAATAGCTACAATATTAACAAAAATAATGGCTTGCAAATTTTAATTAACATTTCTGAAAATAAACAGCCAGTTGATGTGTCACTATGAAATTACAACAATTTTGGTACTTCTAAAGTACGCATCCATTGTCTTGTTTAAGGTAGAATGCACTTTTTCACGATATAAAATGATATTAACAGACAGATGACAAAATTTAAAATTTAATAATTTAAGTTGATATTTTGTCACTCTCTCATTGATACAAATCTAACAAATAATTTATATATTTATATGTATTGTTTATATATACACACGTCTGTGGACGGTACTGCTTCTCACGTTCGGCCGCTAGCATGCATGCTTGGAGCGAGGAAAACTGCACCGCGATCCGATTTTTGATTGTTGATACTACTGAACATAATTAAGAAACTAGTGTATAAGTAAAGTTTCTTCAATAACGTGTATAGAGCGATCTAATTTTGGTTGTATATAAGTATAATAAATTACAACAAAATCTTCACAGAAAAAAAAATACGCCAAGTATATAAAAAAATTCGACATTATATAGCTAATATGGTTTTGTAAAAATTTTTCTAAGATTGAAAATAAAATTTAAAAATATATTATTTAAAAATGCAGTTCAAAAATAAATATAAAACAAAGCTCAGCCAAGTATAAATGTATTAACTTATTATCTGATATAAAATTTGTCAAAAGAATATTACTTTTATATTTTTAAGAATGATTATCTGCATAATTAAAACGGTTTAGACCTGCATTGAAAGAATTAAAGTGACAAAAACTCGGGCGTGCCCGGTTCGGAGCAATAAAATGATATAAGTTTTCTAATAAGATTGCTTGAAACTAATTTATAAAATTAATTTGTAGAGTAACAAGGAAGATATTTTGTGTTTAAAAATGTTTCATATTAAATAATGTTGTTTTTTTAAATTCTTTTTTTCTCTTATGTTTTTATATTTCAAACTTTATTTGATAGGACTGTTTTTTTAAAATAATTCTTAAATAAAACATAATTTTTAAATAAAATATATTCTTAAAATAAATATTAGAATTTTAATTAATTTGTTGATACTTTACATTTTTTTGCTGCGTTATGCTAAGATCATGTATTTTTAATTAATTTTATTCAAGATATATATATATATATATATATATATATATATATATACTACACAATTATTATATTATTATAAAATCCTAATAAAAATAACAAGTAAGGCTCTGTGTACAATAGAGAAATAAATATTAAATATTAAAAATAGGTATTATTTTAAAATAATAAAATCAAAAAACTCTGATAAAAAAATACAAATTCAGGTATAAAAGACTAATAATGGCTAATAAACTAGTAAGAGCCCTTTATACTCGTATTTGTATTTGTATATCAAATTTTTTTCGATTTCATTTTATTATTTTAAAATAATTCCTATTCCTAATATTTAATATTTATTTCTCTAATGTGCGAAGGGCCTAATCGAAGAGAAAATTTATTCGATTAATAATAAATCAGTTTCAGCGATTAATTGATTAACCGCAACCATATTAACCGATAAATCGTTTAGTCGAATATTAAATAAGATCGCTCTATACATGTTATTGAAAAAATTTTATTTATACACTAGTTCCTTAATTATGTTCAGTAGTATCAACAATCACAGATCAGATCGCAGTGCAGTTTACTTCGCTCCAAGCACGTATGTTACAATTACAATTTTGATAAATTGATATATTTTTGATTCTGTATATTATCAAGGAATAGAGAAAAGAAAGAAGCGACGTCAGAGCTAACATAAATAACCACTCCACATTAATTATAAATTCGTATTATTTTTTATATAATCAAAGATTGAGACAAATATTTAATTCTAATATTTTTCAGAATGACGCAGCTTAATTCGTAGAACGTAATAATGTTACTCTATGTATACATAATTTTCACTGCTTTAAACCTTCCACAAAGTCCGATAACTTTGGAAGAAGTAGAAGTAAAAGAAAAAATTGATAATATACTGCAGAGGAAATATATAAACGAAGAAGTTCAATTAGAAGACGAAAAAACTTTTGATTTTTACATATGAAATTCCAGAAGCGGAAAGAGTTGATCTATTAACACAGATGATGATAATGTATATCTTCCGGAGAAAGTTATTCGTAGTTCTTGATAAAGCCAAATCAGATGATTATAAAAAATAAGCACAATGTGAACGATTTTATTTTAGGCTTAAGAAGAGGCAGAAAATATATTCGTGAACATTGCTTAATGATTTATTTCGACGCACTGTTTGATTCTGTTTTGTGCACACGGCACTTCGGACATCTATTTCTTTATGTAGTTCCACCGAATATTATGTTGTATATTAACAGATCAGCGCAACTGAAGAAAAATAATGCAACAGCGTGGCTCCTATATCACGACGTTGTCATCTCATTTTCCCAAAAATTGAATCATGGAAACAATATTAATATATGTGGATGGATTTGGCATTCGATGCTCTTCAATTTTTTTTGAACCAAGCCAGTTGTTGTGCCACTAAAAATCGGAAAAATTGATTCCTCTAAAGTATGCACCCATTGTTTCGTCTAAGGTAGAATGCACTTTCTCACGATATAAAGCGATATTAAAATAAGGTACAAACATGTATCACAGATAATTATTAAAGAAAACGCAATAGAAATTAGTCCATCTTATGAATATATTTACAAATACATTGTTTGTATGCAATAAAAACATACATGGTGTTATTTAAAATTGAACTACGTTGTGTGGAGAGTAAAAATAATATTTATTTTACAAAGTATATATACAATGGTTATGAAATCTGTCGATCTATATATGTATAATATATAGAAAATATTTCTTTTTTTCGATACGTACATATTCATTTTAAAAAGAAAATTGTGTATTAAATGATTAATACCATATATTATATACATCTTATATAATATATTTTGTACCATATATAAAATAAATATAAAATATATAATCAACGTACTTTGTAATATAAATTTGATAATATATATTTTTTTTAATTATTCTATAAAGAAATACAAGTAAATATTATCCAATCGTTTTGTAAGCAAAAGGTAGAAAGAAAAAAATAGGAAAGAAAAAAATTATAATTATTTTTACCGTAAATCATGGAGAGATATCTATACAACTATGAAACATTCTTTTGTGCATAAATTATCAGTACAGAATATAGAGCAGGAATATCCGTTTCTTCACTTCCATCACGTAGCTTAGAATTATCTTGACTTTCTCTATATTCTTTAACTTTTATTTCCGTAAACCTACGTGCTAACTCATTCTTGAATTCCTCCCTTAGATTATGCGGCATCTTGTCCAAGAATATCAAAGTATATTGTGAAGTAACCATGGCTATCGAAGTAAACAAAATATGATTAATTTATTAATTACAAAATAAGAAAAAATAATATAAAAAAATTAAATTAATCACATAGCCTAGAATTTTATTTCTGCATGCATGTCAAGGAAAATACTTACATATAAACTTTTCTGTATTCACACGATTTTTCATCTCCCGAAGACTGCAATGATGAATTTGAAATCCGATATCTTCAAGTATTTCTATTACCTCTTCACGAGGTCGGGCCGAATAATGAAGTGCCCCAACATATTTTTTTTTGTCCTGTATAAAGATAATTGACAATCCATAGTTAAAAAATTGCAATAAAAGTAATACACACACACACATAATATTTATATATAAAAAAAAGTGATTTCATAGATAATGCCGTTTGTGCTATATATTTGATATCGATATCTTCGCAGACCGATCAGTGTGTAAAACAAAAAAGTGTATCCAAACTTGATACTGTAATTAATAATGTCGAATAATACAAGTTTTTATGTAAAGAACTCAATCTATTTTATGTCACTCATCTATAAGTGTGAACTCGAATTATTTTAAAATATTTCTAAAGATTGAAATTTCACAATTACGCAGAAGTTATGCTACAATACAATTTCACATCATAGTTCAATGTAATAATATTCACCTCCATATACGATGCATATTGCACATCTTGTGCCAAACATTCCAAGGTTTCAAAGAGGGCTTTGTCGCGCGTTATATTTAATATCAGCATAGTTTTATCGAGTCGAAGCATACGATAAATATTCTCAAATGTTTGGCTGTTAAACAACAAAAATGTATGTTAATTATTGTAATTTTGAAAATATATATTTATTAGAATTATTTTTCGAAACATATATATGTCAAAATATATTATTAAAATTATATGCAAAAGTTCTTTTCTACAAAAAAAAATATTAATTTATTTTTATTCAATAATTTTTCTTACCGAATGTCATGGCACCAATGCAAAGCATGAAATGAGAATATGTGATCGAATTTCGAAATATACTCCTCGGGCAATTTTTTCGTTTGAATATCCAACACTTCGAATTTGAGTCGCTCCTTGTCACCGTATGTTTTGTTTGCGTATTCGATCACATTCTTCATAATATCTGTATCTTTATAATATATATTTTAACAATAATTAATATTAATTGTTATTACATTATTGTGTGTATGTTTGTGTGAGCGTGCGAGTGTTATAATCTTTCGTAATTTATTATTTTCTCTTACCAGTCATTGTTGCTTTTGGATCAAGTGCCGGAAGAAGAATATCCTTTGTTATATCACCGGGTCCACAACCAACATCCATACATTTTCCAGATATATTTTTCAGCTCTTTGGCGAACTCGTTGATTATAAGTGATGCATTGTTTTCATGCACATATTATCAAATAAAACGTACTGCGCTGGTTGTACCATGGTTTTATGATAATGTTTAAATAACTAGAATATAAAAAAATATATAAAATATGAAAAGATATATAATAAGATTGAAGGAAATGAACTAATTAGAGCCGATGCGTCGGCATTTTAATACGCAAATATTTTGTTTGTAATTATTCTTTATTTATTCAGAACGTTTCTGTCTTTTCTTTGGATCATCTTCAGCTTATCGTTTAATAATACAAGTGTTCGGTATAATGTATAAAAACAACACTAACTTTTAATACAATAAGCTGAGGATGGTACAAAAAAGTACTAAAATATTCTAAATAAATTAAGAATAATTACACACAAATTGCGTAATAAACCATGAGAATTTTTTGTAATTAATTTAAATTTATAAATTTATAATACGTTTTAATTCCGACGCACTAGCTCTTATTAGCTCATTTCCTTCAATTCTTTAATATTAATATATAGAGTTTATTTTCTCTATCATAACTAGAATATAACAAAAAATTCAATATGATATGTAGAGTAAAAAGAATATTTTACAATACTTTATCGGTATACAGTTAGAAATAAAATTTTGTTCTAAATAATAGTATTCTCTCACTTAAAAGCAACGATTGATTAGGATTGTTTGTTGTCGAAGAAGAGGATGTATTTGAGAAAGGAGGGAAAGGTAGATACATAACTTGAATTAAATAGCAGTCGAAATGTCAGTGTTATTTTTAGACGTTTGGTTAGTGATTATTCAATCAAAAAAGTGTAAGCGCGAATTATGCGAATCGAAACCTATATCGACCTTCCATCTAGCGTAAGGAATCTATATTATAGCGTCTTGCCGTACTTTCGGAGCAGGGAGCGCAGAACCAGCAATTAGCGAAGGACTGCCTAGCTCGTCAGACGTATGTGAACGAAGGACAGTTTACCTACCCTGAATATATACCCCAGTGAGCATTCCGAGTTTTCCGTTTTACTTTATTTCTTTTGTAATTGCTATAGTTGTGAAGCCAGATAAAAGTGAATCTGTTAATTAAAGACTCACTGAGTGAATATCAAAGAGGAACGAAGGACATACAGTTTAAATTTTAATCCTTTATATCTCCTCCCTGTGACCCCTGTCCCTATTACCGGATACTACAAAAGGATATTAAAAATAAGTCATTTTTGGGTCCTTCGAGGAACCTAAACTATTTATTGGAAACTGTTTCTAGAATTTTTTAGAAGCAGAAACTAACAATTATTTGTTTAACAGGTCCGGGAAAAGTTATTAAAATCAAGATTTATTATCGATTATATTATTGGAACAGTCATATATGAAGTGTATTTAAAGTTAAACCCTTGATGTGTCTTCAAAATAAAATCAATTGTATATTTATTGAAAAATATTATTTATTGAAAAATAAGTAGTAGATGTAGAGAATTTAATGTTTTATATACATAATTTACATTACACATATACAGTGTGTGCTAAAAGTTTGAAAATGGTTGAATACTTCATAAGCTAGGCATTTTAGAAAAAATCTTTCAAACAAAAGTTGTAGGGCTCAAAAATATATATTTACTATATATAGTCTTGTCAGTCTTATCCAAAAGCTACTGGTTGACTTTCAAATAATGTTGAAAAACGAATAATGCAGAATTATAATTTACATGAATCTAGAATTATGTGGAACTCGAGATAAGTTTAAATAAATGGTCACAAGAATTAGTAGAAAGGAATCGTTACGAGTTACCTGAGTAAACTTGTCTCCGCCGCGATTGAGATGAAAATAATGAAGAACTTGTGAGAACGTGAAAGACATGTCTTAACCCATTTTTATATGATACTCGAAATAATCAATTCATTTTGCGCCGAGTTTAATATTATGATTATGCAAAAGAACTAGTAATAATTATTACGAGTTATTTGAATAAATTTGCCTACAAAGTAATTGCGACTGTGTTAAACATGCATTTTTTTGTAAGAGAGATTACGGAAACGTGAAACATATACTTCTAAACTTATTTGTATACATATCAAGCAACATTCCTGACAGGAGTGTCCCTACAAAAAAAATATGCTGAGATTGCAATTTCCGCGAAATCGTGATACAATTTTAGTGGCGGGGCGTCGCTTCAGATATCGGCCCAACAAGGGCAACTAATTACGAGCACTGATGTAAATCATATTAGCATTTTATTATATACTTGACTTCGCACTGATACCGCTTTGCTTGATACGTATACAAATAAGTTTAGAAGTATATGTTTCACGTTTTCGTAATCTCTATTACAAAAAAGTGCATGTTTAACGCAGTCGCAATTAATTTGTAGGCAAATTTATTCAAATAACTCGTAATAATTATTACTAGTTCTTTTGCATAATCATAATATTGAACTAGGCGCAAAATGAATTGATTATCTCGAGTATCATATAAAAATAGGTTGAGAAATGTCTTTCACGTTCTCACAAGTTCTTTATTATTTTTATCCCAATCGCGGCGGAGACAAGTTTACTCGGGTAACTCGTAAAGATTCTTTTCTACTTTTTTTCTACTTCTTTTGACCATTTATTTGAACTTATTACCTCGAGTTTCACATAATTTTAGATTCATGTAAATTATAATTTTGCATTATTCGTTTTTCAACATTATTTGAAAGTCAACTAGTAGCTTTTAAATGAGACAGACAAGACTAGTAAATAGATATTTTTAAGCCCTACAACTTCTGTTTGAAAGATTTTTTTCTAAAATGCTAAGTTTATCAAATATTCAACCATTTTCAGACTTTCAACACACACTGTATGTGTAATGTAAATTATGTATATCAAAACATTAAATTCTCTACATCTAGTACTTATTTTTTAATAAATAAATATACAATTGATTTTATTTTGAAAACACATTAAGGGTAAAACTTAAAAAACACTCATATATGACTGTTCCAATAATATAATCGATAATAAAACTTGATTTTCATAACATTTCCCGGACATGGTAAACAAATAATTCTTAGCTTCAGTTTCTATAAAATTCTAAAAACAGCTTCCAATAAAATAGTTTAGGTTCCTCGAAGGACCCAAAAATGACTTATTTTTAATATTCTTTATTGATTGAATAATCACTAACCAAACGACTAAAAATACCACTGACATTTCGACTGTTATTTAATTCAAGTTATGCATCTACCTCTCCCACCTTTCTCAAATACATACTCATCCTCGTATGACAACAAACAATCTTAATCAATCGTTGCTTTTAAGTGAGAGAATACTATTATTTAGAAAAAAATTTTATTTGTAACTATATATACCGATAAAGTATTGTAAAATATTCTTTTTATTCCATATCATATTGAATTTTTTGTTATATTCTAATTATGATAGAGAAAAAAAACTCTATATATTAATATTAAAGAATTGAAGAAAATGAGCTAATAAAAGCTAGTGTGTCGGAATTAAAATGTAAAATTGATTTAAATTAATTACGAAAAACTCTAATGGTTTATTACGCAATTTGTGTGTAATTATTTTTAATTTATTCAGAACATTTTAGTACTTTTTTGTACCATCCTCAGCTTATTGTATTAAAAGTTAAAAGTGAGTGTTGTTTTTATACATTATACCGAACACTTGTATTATTAAACGATAAGCTGAAGATGATCCAAAGAAAAGACCGAAACGTTCTGAATAAATAAAGAATAATTACAAACAAAATATTTGCGTATTAAAATGCCGACGCATCGGCTCTTATTAGTTCATTTCCTTCAATCTTTTTATATATCTTTTCATATTTTATACATTTTTTTAAATTCTAGTTATTTACTCATTATTATAACATCATGATACAACCAGCGCAATACGATTCATTTGATAATAACAAAAATATTACAACTTTTAATGAACGAGTTTGCCAAAGAGCTAAAAAATATATCCGGAAAATGTATGGATGTTGGTTGTGGACCCGGGGATATAACAAAGAATATTCTTCTTCCGGCGCTTGATCCAAAAGCAACAATGATTGGTAAAAAAATAATAAAATAATAAATCAGATTATTATAACATCTCGCGTGCGCGCGCACAAACACACACACATACATTGTTATAATAATTAATATTAATTAATATAACAATTATATATTATAAAGGTACAGATATTATGGAAAATATAATCGAATACGCGAACAATACGTGTGGTGACAAGGAACGACTCAAATTCGAAGTGTTGGATATTCAAACGAAAAAATTGCCCAAGAAATATATTTAGAAATTCGATCACATCACTACAAAAAATGGCCGTGTTCGATGTGTGTTCAACGTGTGTAGAAATAACACATAACACACTTTTCTCACGTGTACTGAACGGCTGCTGTGTTGATACTACACACTTTGAATAGAATAATACGTGTACAATACACGTAAATGTGTAGTTTTAATATGGTTAGGTGTTATACACACTTCTCGATTACAACTCGTTAACAACACGTTAATTCAAACACACTTAAAGCGTGTTGATATAATACAGAAAGTACTATGTTACACATATCGTACGGTACAACACACGTTGATAATAACGCACGAGCGAAACTAACACGGAAAAAAGAAACACATTTATAAGTGTGTAAAAAAATTAATTGAAAAAAATACAAAGAACTAAAGAAAATATATAATGACTAACTCTGTAATGGGTGACTAACCATGTAATAAAAATGTATAATATATAAGCTAACTAATATATAGACCTATCTATATAACATGCTACCTAACTAAAATATATATATGTAAACACAACTCTATACAAATATATGTATAACAAAATATTATAATTTATAAAATCATTAATAATTGATCAGATCAGTATTAAAAGTTTGTATTTTGTGTTTAAATTCGTATAAAAGAAATAAAAATTTAATATAAACATATAAATAAATTAATCCTACGGAAAATCCATACGAAAAATGAATCAAAAAAATTAGAAATCCCGCTGTAAAACAATTTTAGGGGTGTTCGACGGCCGTAGAAGTAACGTGCAAAATGTTGCATCATGTACATCGTATACACATAATGCAACGAATACGCGTAAAACGTGTAAAAACAACACGCATAGATGCATACATTCAACACACGTGTGTTCTTATTTTACACACGATGAAACGTGTAAAAAGTGTCTACAGAATAACACGCTTAAAATGTGTAAAAGTAACACACTTGTTTTTGCAGTGATATTCTCATTTTATGCTTTACAATGGTGCCATGACATTCGGTAAGTAAAATTATTAAATAAACGTAAATTAACATTTTTTTTTGTAGGAAAGAACTTTTGCATATAATTTTACTAATATATTTTTACATAATTATATTTCAAAAATTAATTCTAATAGATATATATTTTCAAAATTACAATAATTAACATTCATCTTCATTGTTTAACAGCCAAACGTTTGAGAATATTTATCGTATACTTCGACCTGGTAAAACTATGCTGATATTAAGTATAGCACGTAGCACAGCTATCTTTGAGGCCTTAGAAATTTTGGCGCAAGATATGCGATATGCATCGTATATGGGGGTGAATATTATTACATTGAAATATGATGTAAAATTATATTGTAGCATAATTTCTGATTGTAAAAATATCTTTAGCAATATTTTAAAATCCGCCGAGTGTACATACACTTATAAATGACTGACTTATAAAATAGATTTAGTTGCTTTACATTCTTGTATTATTTAACATTTAATTTTGGATACACTTTTTTGTTTTACTTACTGATCGGTCTGCGAAGATATCAATATCAAATATATAACAGACGGCATTATTTATAAAATCACTTTCTTTATATATAAATATTTAAATATTACATGTGTGTGTGTATTGCTTCTATTGCAATGTTTTAACTGTAGACTGTCAATTATCTTTACACAGGACAAAAAAAAGTATGTTGGAGCATTTCATTATTCGGCCCGACCTCGCGAAGAGCTAATAGAAATACTTGAAGATATCGGATTTCAAGTTCATCATTGCAGTAATCGGGAGATGAACACTTATGAGAATACAGAAAAGTTTCAACGTAAGTATTTTCCTTGACATGCATGCAAAAATTGAATTCCAGAATATGTGATTAATATAATTTTTTAAATATTATTTCTTCTTATTTATTTGATTTGTAATTGTAAATTAATCATATTTTTTTAAAATTCAATAGCCATAATTACTTCACAATATACTTTTACATTTTTGGACAATATGTCGTATAATCTAAGAGAGGAGTTCATGAATGAGTTAGCACGTAGATATACGGAAATAAAAGTTAAAGAATACAGAGATAGTCAAGGTAATTCTAAGCTGCATAATGGAAAAGAAGAGACGGATATTCCTACTTTATATTCTGTACTAATAGTTTATGCACAAAAAAATGTTTCATAGTTGTACAGATATCTCTCCATGATCTACGGCAAAAATGGGCATAATTTTTTTCTTTCCTATTTTTTTCTTTAAACCCCCTTTTTACAAAACGATTGTATTGATAATATTTACTTGTATTTCTTTATAGACTAATCTAAAATAATAATATTAACAAATTTATTTTACAAGTATATTGAAGTATGTATTGAAGTAAGTATATTGTGTGTGTGTACTAAATATTTTATATTTTATTTATATTACATAAGGTACAAAATATATTATATAGGATATATAATATAGTATAAAATACTTAATACAGTTTTATTTTTAAAATTGATGGAACGTATCTAAATAAAAAAAAAAATATTTTTTATAGATTGACAGATTCCATAAACAATGTATATACTTTATAAATTTGTAAATATTATTTTTACTCTCCGACATGGTTACAATTCTAAATAACACCAAGTATGTTTTTATTGCATATATACAATGTATATTGTTTTGACCATTTTCTATTGCGTTTTTATATTTAATAATTATCTATGATACATGTTTGTACTTGATCTTAGAACTGATAATAAATTCATAATAAATAGTAATTGAATGATAATTAAACATAATTATTAGAACAAATAAATGATTATTTTTTTTTTTCTTTGACTTCTATATTTTATTTCTATATCATATTTCAATATCTCATTTAATATTTATTACTTAAAAATAAAATTGATTATCCAAGTGTATCCTGTTGATGCCATTTCGATTAAAATTGCAAAATATTGCATAATTATTGTAATTTTGAAAATATATATCTATTAGAATTAATTTTTGAAATATAGTTATGTCAAAATATATTAGTAAAATTATATGCAAAAGTTATTTTCTACGAAAAAAAATATTAATTTATTTTTATTCAATAATTTTTCTTACCGAATGTCATGGCACCAATGCAAAGCATGAAATGAGAATATGTGATCGAATTTCGAAATATACTCCTCGGGCAATTTTTTCGTTTGAATATCCAACACTTCGAATTTGAGTCGTTTTTTGTCACCGTATGTTTTGTTTGCGTATCTGTACCTTTATAATATATATTTTAACATAGGAACGAAGTAAAGTCGACCCAACTAGCCAAAATTATATTTATTTAAAAAACACACAACGTTTCGACCATATGGATGTGGTCCTTATCAAGTGTAATACTGAAACAATACAGTTTTAAATCATAAGTGTGAGACGGTTTGATATGTCAAAAGTTAGAGATTTTTTACATACTTCATTAGTAGAGGTGCAGCCAAATTAACGATAACGTCAACTTTTCCATAATATAGTTACAACATATTTAAATAAACATAACATAAATTCAATTTTGTCAAAACATTTGAAAGAGAGAAAAAGAGAAAACGATCCTATCGTTATGATGATTCGTCAAAAACTAAATATATAAAGCCAAATATTATACGACCTTTATAATTTTATCATAAATGTTATTGAGATTCTCAGTGTCTTTATGTAGGTTAATTGTATTGCTAACTTTTTTGATAAAAAACATCTCTGCGATTTCTCTCTTTCTAACATGTTTTTCGCTGTGCAATATAACGGGTGATGTCCAATCAAAATCGTGTCCATATGTTAGTCTATGTTTACTTATAACAGAATGATTTGTCGCATGTAATTTTATATTGTTACAGTGTTCTTTTACACGAGTGCGCATATGTCTCTTTGTTTGCCCGATATATGAGGCATTACAATTATTACAATTAATTTTGTATACAACATTAGTTCTATCATTGTTGGGCAATGAATCTTTGCCTCGTTTTATTAATGTGTCCAATTTATTGGCTATTTTATAGACGACATTAGCGCCGGCATTTTTTAGCGAACGACCAATGCTCTCACTCACATCTTTGACATACGGCAACGAAATGTAAGGAGAAATTTTTGAACGCCCATCATACGCTTCAAATGTACTGTTATCATCAGTACGATTTTTTAGAAAACTAATTCTTCTATCTGTATGTTTTTTGATGATGCGCATTGGAAAGCAATTATTCAGTAAAATTTCCTGCACTGTATCAATATTTTTACTATGGAATTTTTTGTCTGATAATAGAATAGCGTGATCTATGAGGTTGTAAATAGTATTGATTTTGTATTTCAACGGATGGTTAGAAAGAAAGTTTAAATACCTTCCAGACCATGTCGGTTTTTTATACCAATCAGTAATAAGTATATTATTGCTCCGTATGACGCTCGTATTCAAAAAATTAATCGAAGAGTTAATTTCAACTTCGTATGTGAATTTCAACCGTTGATGATAGTTGTTAAATGTCGATAGCATCTCATCAATTTTTTCACGTGGCAAAATGACAAAAATGTCATCAACGTATCTATAATAAACCGGTACGTCAAAATTAAGCAAACTCAAGCAATGCGTCTCTAAATCCTCCATAACAATGTCCGCCAAAATCGGTGATAGTGGGGAGCCCATTGGACTACCGAATATTTGTTCATAGAAATGTCCGTTAAAACTAAAACTAGTGGAATCCAAAATCAATTCTATTACATATAAAATTTGGGGTAAATTAAATTTCGTCTTTATCGCAATGTCGCTCCAACGTTTTTTAATGCCGTCTATAACTAATTCTTTGGGGATGTTTGTAAATAGAGAACTAACATCCAATGAGATCATTACGTCATCCTCATTGATAGGCATGTCTTTGATAATTTTAGCAAATGACCACCCATTTTTAGTATGGGACATTGGTTTTTTAATGGAGTTATATATTAAGTTGTGTATGTAACTCGAGACATTGTATAGCGGACTACCAAGTGACGATACAATAATTCTCAATGGGAAACCAGTCTTATGAATCTTGGGTAGTCCGTAACAACGTGGTAGGTTGCCATTAGTGCAATTCAGTTGTTTATAGGTGATTTCGTCTATTAAATCATTGCTACGCCAAGATTTTGTCAATGAGTTAATTTTGTTAGTTAACTGCTTTATAGGATCTTTCTTTAATTTTTTATACGTAGAGTGGTCTAACTTTATACGTAGAGTGTAACAATATAAAATTACATGCGACAAATCATTCTGTTATAAGTAAACATAGACTAACATATGGACACGATTTTGATTGGACATCACCCGTTATATTGCACAGCGAAAAACATGTTAGAAAGAGAGAAATCGCAGAGATGTTTTTTATCAAAAAAGTTAGCAATACAATTAACCTACATAAAGACACTGAGAATCTCAATAACATTTATGATAAAATTATAAAGGTCGTATAATATTTGGCTTTATATATTTAGTTTTTGACGAATCATCATAACGATAGGATCGTTTTCTCTTTTTCTCTCTTTCAAATGTTTTGACAAAATTGAATTTATGTTATGTTTATTTAAATATGTTGTAACTATATTATGGAAAAGTTGACGTTATCGTTAATTTGGCTGCACCTCTACTAATGAAGTATGTAAAAAATCTCTAACTTTTGACATATCAAACCGTCTCACACTTATGATTTAAAACTGTATTGTTTCAGTATTACACTTGATAAGGACCACATCCATATGGTCGAAACGTTGTGTGTTTTTTAAATAAATATAATTTTGGCTAGTTGGGTCGACTTTACTTCGTTCCTATTTTAAAATTTTACTAGCGACTTTTTAAGTATCTAATTATTATTTTAATATATTTTAACATTAATTAATATTAATTGTTATTACATTATTGTGTGTTTGTTTGTGTGCGCGTGCGAGTGTTATAATCTTTCGTAATTTATTATTCTATCTTACCAATCATTGTTGCTTTTGGATCAAGTGCCGGAAGAAGAGTATCCTTTGTTATATCTCCGGGTCCACAACCAACATCCATACATTTTTCAGATATATTTTTTAGCTCTTTGGCGAACTCGTTGATTATAAGTGATGCATTGTTTCTTCACATATTATCAAATAAATCGTACTGCGCTAGTTGTACCATGGTTTTATGATAATGGATAAATAACTAGAATATAAAAAAATATATAAAATATGAAAAGATATATAATATAATAAGATTGAAGGAAATGAACTAATAAGAGCCGATGCGTCGGCATTTTAATACGCAAATATTTTGTGTGTAATTATTCTTTATTTATTCAGAACGTTTCTGTCCCCCATGGAAAAATATATATGTAAAAATATATGTAGACATATATGTAATATATTATATATATTTTGAAATATATGTATAATATAAATACATATTTGCATAATATAATTTATATATATATTTAAAAAATATATGTAAGTAAAAATATAGTTTTATTATATTGAATTTGAATATAATCTATAACAAATAAATATTATATGCATATATATATATGCTATATATTTTGAATAATAATTTGTATATATTATTATAATTGGATTTTTCCATATATGTGTGATATCACTTAAACTGTATAAAGATATAGTATATATATACAGGGTGTCCCATAATTCGCGAACCACCCGTCAGTTGCAGGTAGAGCATGTTGAACTGAATAGAAAAGTCTTCTACCATTTTGCGATTTTCGCAATAATTAATGAGAAATAAATTAAAGAAGATCAGCCAATTCGTGTGACGACGGCGAGAAAAGACAGCCCAGTTTCATATCGTTACTAAGCATGCGGCGAAAAGAAACAGTATAATGTTACACGGTTGCTCGGCGCGCGATGAAGCGGGGAGGAGCGCTTTACAAAAGACAGTAACTATATACGAGTAGCGCTAACTCTGGACCCCCGAGTGGGCTGTCTCTTCTCGCTGCAGGCTTATCATCGCTCGAATTGGCTGATTTTCTTTAATTTATTTCTCATTAATTATTGAGAAAATTGCAAAATGGTAGAGGACTTTTTTACTCAGTTTAACCTACTCTACCTGCAACTGACGGGTGGTTCGCGAATTATGGGACACCCTGTATATATAAATATATTTTTGCATATGTATAAATATCTTTTTGCATATATACATAAATATATACTATTTATATTTTTTAATAACAAAAAATTATATAATTTTGTATATGCAGACTTATATTTCATATATACTTTTGCATATATTATAAATATATTATAAGCGGCAAAAAATGATTTAATTTCTTATATGCACTTATATATTTTATATATGTATTAATATATATTTATATATGTATAAAATATATTTTAGAATATATTTTTGAATATATATTTTTCCATGGGCGTTTCTTTGGATCATCTTTAGCTTATCGTTTAATAATACGTGTTCGGTATGATGTATAAAAAACAACATTCACTATTTATACAATAAGCTGAGGATGGTCCAAAGAAAGTACTAAAATGTTTTGAATAAATTAAGAATAATTACACACAAATTGCGTAATAAACCATAAGAATCTTTCGTAATTAATTTAAATTAATAAATTTACGTTTTAATTCCGACTGACTGATTGAGTTAACGGACGATCTTTGTTAAAACAGTTTGGAATAATTTAACATTCTTTCTTGCGACCGTTTTATCATACCGAATTATATACATTAATCATACATCTAACAAACTGCGTTTAATTGGATCGCCTGTTCGATGAATTTTAAAATCGGACACTAATGAATATGATGGACGTACATGAATCGAAAGTTAACGAAAGAATATCGTAAATGTATGATTGATTCTCTAGCGTTTCCTTTCGTAAGTATCCTATTAATATGTTATCGTTTCTTATTATTTCTTTTCGCTAACCCATACAGCATTGAATGATTGTAGAAACATATTGCATAGATCTAACATTATAATATTGCATGTGAGTTGTGAAATATTCCTGCAATATTACTGCAAGAATGTGGCAACAGTAAAATTTCCGCTTTTAAAAAAATTACAATGTAATACTATGGTATTATTACGGTGCAATATATTAAAAATAATATTAAATAAAACTTTTTATTTCGATATATTACGCGCTTTCATCATTATGTTTACTTATAGTAATTTAATGTAGTAAAATATATATATTTCTATAATTATTAACTTTAAATTAAGTAAATACTAGTTTATGCTGATGTTATAAAACATTATTGATATTATAACATCAAGCGTTAAATCTAGCATTTACTCGACATTTTAAAGTTAAGAGACAATTGTACCTTTAGTCTTAGAGCTAATTTCATCAACTTTATATAATTCTCCTGACTATAACTTAAGTACGAGATAGATAGTGAATCGCGCGTCGCATAGCGGTAAATGAAGGAACTAACGATTTGACTGAATACTATTTTTTTTATAATATTTTTGGAATGTTGCTGTAAGATTTTTCATAAAATATTACAGTTATATGTTTCTATAATGTCCCTACAGTATTACAATGCAACTTGCAAGATTGTAATATTACTGCAATGTAATTGCAATGTACTGTTTTTGCAAATCGTATCGGTTCCTATTGTTTTCTATCGATTTTTTATCAGGGATGTTTTCTGTTGTAACTTTACGATAATACATTTATAAAATACGTTTTCAATTGTTTATGGTTGATGCATGATTAAAAATTATAGGTTTTTTCGTAATTGTACGTTAAAAAACTTAAAACTTTTTTTATTCTAAATATACAATTGATTACGAATAGATTTTCAATCATTTTTGATAAATTCCAATAAAACAATAAAACAAGTGTGCAAATTGGAAACTTGCACATTGCTTCCTCACCATTCTATTTCGCTCATTAATCTTTCTCTATGAGCAAGCTAGTTTTTCAATTTTGGCTTCCTCATAGAGGAAGCTTAATGAGCGAAATAGAATGGTGAGGAAGCAATGTGCAAGTTTCTAATTTGCACACTTGTTTCATATAAAATAACATTTTTTGTCACGTATATATATGTGTGTATGTATGTATGTACTTCCTTTTGTATGTTCCTTTCGTATGTTTCTTTCGTAAAATTTTCATTTTTTGAAAAATTTAAAATTTCATAAAAAATAAATCTCTTTACCGATTTTCGTCAAATTCAATACCAACCAACCTTTAATGATAATCTATTCGTGTAAAAAAATTTAAACCGATATCTCAAAATTTACGAAAATTAGAGCAATCACGCCCTTTTTTTAAAAAATTCAAAATTTTATAAAAAAAGAACCACTTAGCCGATTCAAGCCAAATTCAATACCAACCAACCTTTAATGATAATCTATTTGTATAAAAAAATTTAACCCGATATCTCAAAATTTACGGAAGTTAGAGAAATCACGCCATTTTTAAAAAAAATTAAAATTGGATTAAAATCTAAAACACTTTATGAATTTTTCTAAAAATTACTGTAAATAAAAGTGTTGTACTACTTTACTTGTGTGCAAAATTAAAGCGCTGTAGCTCAAGCAGTTCTTGAGTTATGGACGTTTGAAAAATCCGTACATGGATACATACATACATACATACATACAGACATTTTGTAAAAATGTGATTTTTCGATGTTTTGGAACATTCTAAACACATTGGCATAGAAATCCGGAAAAAAAAATTTTTCACGAAAACAAAGCTTCCTCTATGAGGAAGCAAAACAATATATCACAATAAGAATTTTATCGTATTCTAACGACTAAATCCGCTTTTTACAGAGAATGAAAGAAAACGATAAAAAACGATAACATTTCTTTCGAAATCTAAAAAGTAAAACAATAAGAAACGATAAGATTTTCTACAGATCGTATCGGTTCCTATTGTTTTCTATCGATATTTTTTATCAGAGGGGTATCACGCATTCATTCTGTCTAGTCGTTTCTTGGCTCATGAACCTTGGAACAATGTGGCTAGAGACCTATTATGGATGATCTTAATTTAACTTAAGAACGGAAAGCTTTTCTCGGACAAGACGATGAAAGAAAGTATCTCGATGTGTAACTTTACAGTAATCGTTTTTTCTTTTATTTTTTATGTTATAACTTTCTACGAATTATGTCATTTGCGCTGAAGATGGCCCAAAAATGGGTCCGAAACGTCCGCTAATATGTAATTTAGTCTGTACACATTATCTAATATAAATTAAGTAAGAATTTTAATTTTCTTTTTGTTTTTTATTTTTGCGTTCGACCGTCTACGCCAGGCTCAAAATTGCTAATTAATTTTATATTTAAAATAATTGTGCAATCTGCTTAACTCAAATGCTTCAATTTTGCTATAATATTGCTATAGCATTATACTTAATTTTTTTTTTATATTATATTATATTTACAACCTTCCTATTTATGATCCAGCAATAATTGATATTTGACTCCTCTTTCATTTGAAAGAGTTTGTACGCTATATATATATCGTACGAATATAGGTGTCTCTCTATTTTTCACATTTTCATAATTGTATCACGATGTACGAGATGACATATATTTATATAATTATAAATAAATTAAAATTCTTTGGCATTAAAATTCAATGATATGTTTCGTTTATGTGTATATGAATGTGTTTGTATTTGTGTGTATATGTGCATAATAATTATACGAATCTGATAGAATTGTTGTATTCAGTACAGAATCAAGAATCAAGCGAGAGGACGGTTTTAGATTTGAGAATTGTAGAAAAAAATATCAGGTCAGGATATACAAGAAAAACAACAATATTTCACATTTAGCTCAACTACGCATAAATTACACTCGACACACACATCAACATTACCGTAATAATATTAATTTATTTTGTTAATAATGTCAGCTTTTTTTACGAATTGCTTTATACATATAATTAACGCGATGATACTCAATTTAGGATCGAATTGTGTTTTTTTCAACCATCGACATATATTATTTTGTTATATATATATTTCTGTTTTATATAAAATTAATTGTAGAATATAATTTCTTCATTACGAGTTATCAATAACATAATTATTAAAAAATATTATTAAAAAAATATTAATACTTTATTAATATATTAAAAATTTATTATTGTAAAAACAATATTAATACTATTAATTAAATCCAAACTTTTCATAAACGATAAGACAAAGTTTTGAATCTTTCAACGATTTTAAAAAGACAGCTCACAAGTAATCCTACTCAAGAACTAATAACTACTGATAACTCTTAAATATGTTATAAAAATATGTTATGAAATATTTCATAAAAATTAAAATAATAATATGTTTTAAATAATACGTTATACACTATAAACTCGATTAATATTTTTCGACAGACATCAGTTGATAACTGCGTAATAAATATTAATCGAGTTTATAATATTATAACATTATTTGAAACATATTATTATTTTAACTTTTATGAAATGTTTTATAACATATTTTTATAATATATGTATTTAACAGTTATCAGTTGATTTCTATCAAAAAATATTTGAGTTTATTATAACATATTATTTATAAAATTATTATATTTTAATTCTTATAATATATTATTATTTTAAAAATTAATTATCAAATTAACGCTTTTATCAGCTAATTTTTGTCAAAAAATATTAATAAATTAATTTGATAATTAAATTTCATCGTAATAATATGTTATAAAAATTAAAACAGTAATATGTTGTAAATAATATGCTATAATACTTTATCCACCATCTCCACGCTGCATATCTCGCGTGAGACTGACTGCAAGATTCTGGTAAGCAGCGGTATCGCCAAGCGCAGCCTCTACGTCCACCATGGTGCGCATCTCGCGCCAGACTGATTCTCGATTCTCGATTCTCGAGATGTTGCGATTGCGAGACTGACGATCAGTCTCGCGCGAAACGCGCAGCGCGAAGGACGTATGGGGTGCGCTTGGCGACAACGCTTCTCAGAGTCTTGCGGTCAGTCTTGCGCGAGACGTTGAGCGTGGTAGATGTGTACAGACGCACGAATCTAATGGAAGCGCAGATATTTTGATCGAAAGATTCTTGTAGAAAATTCTATTTTTTTTGTTCTCTGTTAAGATTTAAATAAAGAATTTTTATGCATTGCATAATTAATTCACATATTTTTATGCATGCATTGCAATCACAATGCATAAAAAATAATATATAATAATTAATTATGCAATGCATAAAAATTCAGTATTTAAATCTAAAACAGAAAATGCGAACAAAAAAATAGAATTTTCTACAAGAATCTTTTGATAATCGTGATAATCACAACATCGAGACTAATTATGATTTTATTGATGAAAAAATTTGTTAATATTTTTTGATAGAAATTAGCTACTTAAACTCGGTTACTATTTTTGACAGTTATCAGTTGAATTCTGTCAAAAAATATTAATCGAGAACAAAGAATTATAATATATTATTTACAACATATATATTACTATTTTAATTTTTATAATATATTATTACTTTGAGATTTAATTACAACACTAGAACAACACAAGTGCGCACTACCAGCTGCGCCATTCTTCTATTTTATATTTATAAAAATTTTATATTTAAAAAAATAATATAAATTTTGTTTAAACTAGATTAATATTTTTCAGAATCAGCTGAAATTAGCTAAAGCGTCAATTTGCTAATTAAATTTTTAATTAATAATATATATTGTAAAAATTAAAATAATGAAATATTTTAAATAATATAAAACTTATTTATTCGTTAGAAAATATAACTACTATAAAACGTTTACGAATAATTATTTAAAAGTATTTTAATTCTTGAAACTATTTGTTTCAAGTCAATGTTTTGTCGATTCGAGTTAAGATACATTATATTTCAAACGCGAGATAAACTCAATGATCAACTACTGTTAAAAATTCCGAGACAGATGAAATAAATCAATCTTTTTGGTTACATAAATTTATGTTTCCTTGCTAAATTTATGATTTTATTTGAAGAGTTGGAGTAAAACAGAAGATCTCGTATCCTTCAAAGTTTTTCGGAAATATAGCCTGTTTTATGTTTCTCATTAATTTATTCTTGCATTTGAATTTCATTGCTTTACAATTTTATTTTATTTTAATTATCTGTAGAGAAAAACATACATATAACTAACATTAAAAAGCGTTGATATTATTGTCTGATGATATGTAAATGTTAAATTTCGATAAACTAATAAAACTAATAATGTTATTAAATTATATTTTTCGAATTCTATATAAGAAACATTTGGAAGCGATAAAATAATATATGTAGTCGAAATTTAACATTATATATTATTGCGTACATATTTAAATAACATATTTAATAATATACAAAATTTGTAGAAATGTCAATTGTGCTGTTATAATGTAATAAAAAAAACTTTAATTGATTCCCTCCCTTAAATTTGTGTAACCATGCGATAAACTTAACTCTATTTCAATTTTGCTAAAATATTGCTATAGGTAATAGCATTATACTTTATATTTTCGATAATTTATATTAATTCTAAATCTTCTTTTCTATGGTTCAACATTAACAGAATCGATAGATTTTAGACTTTTTTTTTACATGACGTTTGCAATATAAATAGATGTCTATTTATTTCTTTGTATTTTCATATATGTATCATGATGTATGAGATAACAAATATTTATATAATTATAGATAAATTTTATATGTTAATATAATAAATTTTGAATTCTGCACATTAATTTCAAATGATTTGTTTTGATATTCCGTTTATGTGTATATGTGAATATGTGTGTTGATATTCGTGTGTCTCTATATGTTACGATTCTGATAGTCATAATGGATAAGACCAAAATTTTTCGCACGTATCCGATGACAATTTACGCGTGCGCAGCGTAATATAAATACATATATAAAAGCAGTGGTTACATCGAGGCACAAATACACAAAGAAAGTTTGCCACGGTTTTATTACTGTACAGCCAAAAATGGAACTGGAAAATGAACAGGAGGAATTTGGTGAGTCGAAAGATATTTTACAAAATTAAATAATTTTGATTGCCGATTTCATAAACAGATAATTAAGATATAGAGCGCTAATATTTCTTTTGTGCTAATATTATTATTTTTTAACAAATTATTCTTAGGTAATTTATATTCCCATGTAATAGCGCGAGCATCGCATAGCAAGTCTCGCAATTCTTTAGATTCAAGTAGAGTCGCGTATATTATTTTGATGTTTACCGGTATTAACAATATTTTAGCGAATCGTTTTGCATACTAGATATGCACGAAATAAGTTTAATATTAAGGTTACAACTTTCACTTCGTATTAAAAATATATTTGAATAAATGTCAGATGTTTAGATATAGTATAGAATTATTGCAGAATATATAATTTCTTCTATACATATATTTTTAAGTATTAAATATTACTATTAAATTTCATCAATAATAATCGATCGATTTTGAATTTTGCGTTTATTTTACTTGCTGGAAATATAATCAACATACTATTCAAAATGTTCGTTACATTTAACAAAATAGATATGTTAGTAAACATATGTAAAAATCCATTCCTTTTTTGATTATCATTATATGTATATTGATTTTATCGTATTTTGAGTCAAATATTTAATTATTAAAATATTATAAAAATTCTTCTATATATATATTCAAAATAAATGTCGAAAAAATTTTAGTTTATTACATACTGTATTTACATCCATTTAATTTCAAATATTGCTAATTGTTATAATTAATTTATAAATTTTAATTATAATTTATTCAGAATTTGTATTTCTAATATAATTTTTTAATCAATTTTATTTGATCTTTCTCTATATTCTTTTTTTTTCTATTTGCCAGAGAATATAATGAAGGAAGCACTTTTTAAGTTTGCAATCACAAGTCTGAATAAATATATAAAGCTCAAGCCGAAGAACGATTTTGTTTTTAGTCCATATAACATATACGAGGGACTTCTGTCGTTTTACCTTATCTCCAGTGGTGACATTGAAAATTGTCTAAAACAAATTCTTCATTTGGAGAACGTCTCGAAATATGACTTGATAAATAATATTAATTTTAATAAATACGTAAGAAATATTTATCGCACAAAAACAGATGTAAATGCTTTTGACGCATTCTTGCATTAAATAATGGAAATAATAATAAAAAAAGAGTCAACATTTTTATTCTACATTGTATAAAACAACATGTAAAGATATTTATTAAATATAAACTTTGCAACTCTGACAAATATATTAAGCAGTATAATAGCGATAATAACTAAAAAAATTTTTTTATCAGACAAATATGATTTCAAAACTTTGATACATTTTAAATATATTATCGAGCACAATCTTTTAATAAATAATTTTTTAGTAAAATTCAAAGACCTTGCTTCTCCTAATATCTAATTTTGACTATTTTTATACAGGGTGTAACTAAACAAATACGTATACGAAGCACACCATCAGGTGCAGGACAACAAACTAAATCAAAAAGTCCTGAGCCATTTTTTTATCTGAGCTTTATTTTTTACGCTATAAATTGTTAAAGTTTGCCAATCAGCGCGTGGCTACAACGGAAGGCAGCGTAAGCGCCGCCTACTGGGTGGGGAGCGCGGGATCGGAGAGTAGCGAGACAAAGTGGGGCGAAGCGAATGTAGCATGTCTCTGCTCTTTTTTGTACGTTTTGCGTAGCTCTTAAAATTTGATTATTCTCGATACTCTCGGCAGTGTGGAATATTTAATTTTTCCATCTTGTTAGCTGTCTCCATATTTGTGTTTAGAAATACTTTTTCTTTGAAGAGAAAGGTCACATGAGTTGTAGTCCGGAGATCGAGCAGGCCACGGACTAGTACTGAATCCTTCCCATCCTTGAGGAAAATTTTTATCGAAGTAATGGCGGATGATACTTTTGAATAAGATTCATTGAAATTAATATTAAAAGTGGTTTCGATAATTGGACTTAAATATTCAATTTATTTTAAGCGCAAAGTATAATTTTATTTTTAACATATTTAACAAAAAAAAACTTTCTTGTATGAAAACATTATCATACATATGTACGTAGTAATGACTACTTTTATTAAGATTTTTAGTCTTGATGTGTGAACATGATATAAAAATTAAGCCCTGAGAGTAAAATACAGTATTGAAACTGAGATAGCGATTTTCACAATTTCGATAGATTCTATTAAACTACGCAATAAAATAATAATTATAAACATTTTTATAATAATAAAAATAAATAATAATATAAATATAATAATAATAAAATAAGAGTAAAGATATATTATACATATTAAGAATAGATATTTTTATAATAAAAATAATTCTTAGGTGCAGAATGGGCAAGTGCATCATCGTGCATGAATATCGTAGCTCATCTATTTAATGTTACCTCTTCTAAATTATTCTCTGCCGGAACTAACAAATCTGGCAGATCCTTTTGTAAGAAATCGAGACTACTTTTGAGAGTTCAAGCGTGATAATATAAAAAGTTCGATCTAAGTCCTGTCAATAAGTTTATATCAATAGGAAAAATAATTCAATAGGAACAATACTAGTAATAATAGTAAACAGTAATATAACGATTACACATTATTTTTCTAGAAAGAAAATGTTTATTGCATTGATTAAATAAAAAAATAATTGAAATCGATAGACAGACGAAAGATAATAAAAAAGTTACATTAGAGAAATGATTAAAAAGGAAACAATAAAAATAGTTTCAATTTAATTAATTTAAATTACAATTAAATTTTAATTTTATTTCAGTTTAAAATACCTACTTACGATTTGATTTCTCGGCAATCCATACCAAATATTTACGGAATTCGATGTTGAAAAGATCTCTCTCGAGTAAGAAATAGATTTCCAAATGGCTGCAGTAATGACAATGATAAGAGAATGTGGATATTAAACATTCCTAAAATGTTTCTTGTAAATGTACATTTATCGACATACAAAATCCGACTTCTATAATTTGGTTTTTATTAGATTTAAATAATATTCAGCGAAAATCACGCGAGGCTGATAATATCGTGGAACTAAATGTTGTACTTTTGTATAATAATACGAATGCTGCTCATTTTCTGTAAGCATTCAGTAAACATTCATATACGATATACTAAACTGATGAGCAATAGATCTTGTATTTAATGTGGGATTATTGCGGAAGACAATTATAAAGCATCTTCCATCACAAGATTGTGTACCTCCATCTCCATTATTCGGTAAAACGCTACCAGTTTCTCGTAGTGGTCGAACAGCACCAGCTATTACATTTGGACTTGGATGATGTCGATTCGGGTATAAATTAGCATATTGCACTGCGGCAGGTGCAGCCTGTTCTCCGTTTATAAAATACAAACGAGAAACTGGTAATGTTTTACCGAATAATAGAAACGGAGGTCGTCCACGTCAAATACGCAATCTTGTGATGGAAAATGCTTTTATGGCTGTCTTTCGCAATGATCCCACATTAAGTACAAGATCTGTTGCTCGTTAGTTTGATATATCGCATACGAATGTTTATAGAGTGCTTAAAGAAAATGAGCAGCACCCGTATCACTATACAAAAGTACAACATTTACTTCCACGAGATTATCCATTTCGTGTGAATTTTGCTGAATATTATTTAAATCAAATGAATTTGAGACATAATTACGGAAGTCGGATTTTGTATACTGATGAATGTACATTTACGAGAAACTGAATGTTTAATACCCACAATTATCATTACTGGAGCCATGGAAATCCATTTCTCACTAGGTCAAGTTCTTTTCAATACCGATATTCTGTAAATGTTTGGTGTGGATTGCTGGGAGATCAAATCGTAAGTATTTTAAGATTATAATTTAATTAAAATTTAAATTAATCGAATTAAAATTATTTTTATTCAGTCCTTTTTAATCTTTTTTTTTTCAATGGAACTTATTTTTTAATATCTCTCTTAAGGCCGGTTATTCAATAATAATTTAAAATTAGATCGAAGTTGAAACTATGTGCACATGTGTTCTGCGCAAAGTTTAAACTTCGATCTAACAATAAGTTTAAACTATTATTGAAAAACTGGCCCTTAATGTCTCTCTCGATTTGACATATCTTTTTTATTTATAATCAATACAATAAACATTTTTTTTATAGAATTCTAATTTGTAATCGTTAATTATACTACTGTTTTGTTACTAATATTGTTCCTATTATTAATATAACTTTATTAATTGAGCTTAGATTGGACCTTTTATACTACCAGAACGTTTAAATGCTCAAGAATATCTCAATTTCTTGCGAAATGATCTGCCAGATTTATTAATGCCGGCAGAGAATAATTTGGAAGATGTAGCATTAAATAGACGAGCTATGATATTCATGCATGATGGCGCACCTGCCCATTCTGCACGTAAGACATTTTTACTATAAAAATGTTTATTGCATACAGTTTAGAAGAATCTATCAAAATTAGTTAGGATTGCTATCTCAGATTCAATATTATAGTCTATCCTTAAAGGTTAATTTTTATATCGTGCTTCATCAACACTAAAAATTTTAATAACAGTATTTATTACATACATGTGTATTGTGTATAATTTGTTTTCATAAAGAAAATTTTATTAAATATGTTAAAAGTAAAAACATACACTTTGCACTTAGAAGTTAGCATTTAAGTCTAATTATCTATTGAATCACTTTTAGTATTAATATCAATGAATCTTATTCAAAGATATCATCCGCCGTTATCTTAATGAAAATTTTCCATAATGATGGTTTGGAAAAGGTTCAATAACTCCGTGGCCTGCTCGATCTCCGGATTTCAACCCATGTGATTTTTATCTTTGGGGAGCGATTAAAGAAAAAGTGTTTCTAAATAACAACATCAAAACCGCAGACGTAATGGAAGAATTGGTGTTCCACACTGTTCAAAGAATTGAAAATCATCATATACAAAAAGCTACGCAAGACGTACAAAAAAGAGCAGAAATATGTATCGAAGTGGGAGGAACTCATTTCGAACAATTTCTTTAATTTTAGTTAAATAATTATTTTGTTAACACATAAGAATTATTTTTATTATGAAAATATTTATTTTTATTATAAATTTATTTTTTATTATAAATTTATATTTATTATAAATTAAATATTTATTTTTAAATCTTTATTTTTATTTTATTATCATATTTATATTATTATTTACTGTTTATTTTATTATTATAAATATGTTTAATTTTATTATTATTTATATTATTATTTATTTTTATTTTATTATTATAAAAATGTTTATAATTATTATTTTATTGCGTAGTTTAATAGAATCTATCGAAATTGTGAAAATCGCTATCTCAGTTTCAATACTGTATTCTACTCTCAGGGTTTAATTTTTATATCATGTTCACACATCAAGACTAAAAATTTTAATAAAAGTAGTCATTACTACATACATATGTATTATAATGTTTTCATACATCAAGAAAGTTTTTTTTTGTTAAATATGTTAAAAATAAAAACATACTTTGCGCTTAAAATAAATTGAATATTTAAGTCCAATTATCAGAACCACTTTTAATATTAATTTCAATGAATCTTATTCAAAAGTATCCGCCATTACTTCGATAAAAATTTTCCTCAAGGATGGGAAGGATTCCGTACTAGTACGTGGCCTGCTCGATCTCCGGACTACAACTCATGTGACCTTTCTCTTCAAAGAAAAAGTATTTCTAAACACAAATATGGAGACAGCTAACCGGATGGAAAAATTAAATATTCCACACTGCCGAGAGTATCGAGAATAATCAAATTTTAAGAGATACGCAAAACGTACAAAAAAGAGCAGAGACATGCTACATTCGCTTCGCCCCACTTTGTCTCGCTACTCTCCGATCTCGCGCTCCCCACCCAGTAGGCGGCGCCTACGCTGCCTTCCGTTGTAGCCACGCGCTGATTGGCAAACTTTAACAATTTATAGCGTAAAAACTAAAGCTCAGATAAAAAAATGGCTCAGGACTTTTTGATTTAGTTTATTGTCCTGCACCTGGTGGTGTGCTGCGTATACGTTTGTTTAGTTACACCCTGTATATCATATTTTACATTTACATACAAAATAAACGTTATTAATGAGATACAAAACCAGAAAAAATAATTCCAAATAAAAGAAAACAAAATAAATGTACAGTACAATTTTAGTTCACATAGAATGTTTTGCTTTCTCGAAGATCAAAATTTACATCTCCCCAATGTTTCAAATATAGACAACTCTTAATGATAACATTATGATATGATTATTGTATTATTAATTATTATTTATATTATCGATCATTATATCAATAATTATAATAATTTTAATAAATATGTAATTATAATTGTTATAAATAATTATATATTATAAATAATTATATTATATTATAAATAATTATAATTATAATTAATTAATGATTTCTAATAAAATTAATATTAATAATAATTATAAATTAAATTACCCAATTGTTTATAGTTTAAACATATAATTACTATCAATAATAATTATAATTATTAATTATAGAATTGTGTGTACATGTATATGTGTAGACACCACAGACATCTATACATATATAAACTAGCCTGCTAACTTCTTATGTATATATGACTCGACTTCTTATGTACTAATTGTAAGTAATTATGTATTGACACATATATAGGCTGGATTCCGTATGTGTGCGTGCATGTTTCTATAGTACACGTTACGTATACTATATGTACATGCGCAGAAAGAGAGTTTTTCTGCGCAGAATGAGATATTTTGGTATATACTTTCTGCGGTCATTTTACATAAGCGAAATTGAGGGAGTTAGCAGTCTAGTTTATATATAGATGCTGTGGTAGACACACACGCACACACGCACACACGCACGCACGCACATATATACAGGATGTTTACGGAATACTTGTACAAACTTATAGGGCGTGTTCCTGACGTCAAAAGAAGAAAAAAAGTTTATATACACTCATAGTAAGAAACGAATAGTTGTGAAGTTATAATAAAACAAAGTTTATATTGTTTTTTTTCTAATTAAATAATCATAAGTAAGCACTTAAATTATAAAAAATACTCAAAATGGTCGCCATTTGTTTGGAGACAGATATTGACACGGCGGAGTAAAGATTGTCGAACCTTTTCAAAGATTCCCGGATGATTTCGTATAGTTTCACAAGCGTTAATAATGCGTCGGCGTCATGGACCTAAGAAGATATGGATGGAGTGTAAAGCCTCTGCGGTGTGAAATTTGCGGTAAAGGGGGTGCATAGTGCGGTCTCTTTTTACAAGTAACCTTCGTGTGTTTCCGTCGCATATCCGATAATTCCCGAAAGGCTATATATATCTTATATATCCCATATTCGCTAACTCTCGAATAAAAATACTAAATAGAATTTTTTTTCGGGTTGTACAATTCGTACAATTGGAAACCACACAATATGGCATTGTTCTTTTTCAACAAAATTTCAAGAAAACAACAATCGATGTTTTTAGCGTCTACAAGGAGTTATGATGCATAAACTGTACGCAATGCACACTTCGAATATCTTCGGTTACATTCGTTATAAAGCCGAAGGTTGTTTTTGGAAAGAGACAGAAAACGTTTTCCCCTTACCGCAAATTTCACAGCCCCCTTGCCTATATGAGCACTTTACACTCCATCCATATCTTCTTAGGTCCATGGTCGGCGTAGCATCTCTTCATTATCCATAGGTTCCGAATACACCAGATGTTTCAAATGTTCCCACAGATAAAAATCTAGAGGATTTAAATCCGGGGAACGTGGAGGCGACTGATCCTCTTCTGCCAATCCATCTATTTGAATAATTATTATTGAGCACATTTCTTATGTTACGTCCAGACTCAAGGAAGGAAGAGTCAAAAGGAAGGACGTAACTAAATTTATCTCGAACGACGGCAGACAATCCGTCTGTTCGACCCGAACGAACGTCTGGGCCCAAATAGGTCAACGACCGCAAGGGTCGCTCTTACTCTATTTAAAGGGCCGTTCGCTCGGTGGTCCCTTTTCGGCAAGAGAATTTAATCTCTTTTGCGCAGGATGGGACTTTGTGCGATCTCGGTTTACGGGAATGAGTGGGAACGGGCTTGCTAATAAATGAAAATCATTTGTGTTGAAATTTATAAGTTTATTCCTAATGTAGTGACGAAAGAGATTATATACATAATAATATAATCGACGGACTTAGTTGCTAATGAAAGTGTGAGTGTATGTGTATGGGTCGCGGGTGATACATTAGTACGGAGATCTTCAATCGGGGCAGAAAGGGGAAAGAGTAATTATTTAAATTTTAGGGTCCCGATTGGTAATACAATTATTTTTATCTAACATGGATATCTATGTATACATCGAAAATTTGTTAGATATGCTAGTGTGCTCCTGAGTCCATCTTTCTAGTGTCTCGCGAGTTAGATGGAGATCATCGCGCAGTGCCGCAGTAGCCCGAGCCAATTCTCGCCTCAACCGACGGTTTCGACGGTTTCGCGCTGATTTAGCTGCCGCTCGCGAGGGTCGTTTGCGGAGTTCGTTCACTATGGGAACGAACGAAATAAGGAATAATTGATAAGGGGGATTTATCAAGAATATTTCTCGGAAATTCTTAGATCAAGGGATAATGTAAAATATTTTTATATAAATGTTTCCTCATTTATTTCTCTGTTCCTTAAATTAAATAAGGTTGAAGAGAAGAGAGGTGGGAAAAGAACTCACGGATTACTTTACTAAAGCAAAGAATCCTGAGTGATTTTGGGAAAGGGGAAAAATCACGGATTACTTCGCTAACACAAAGAATCCTGAGTGATTTTGGGAAAGGGGAGAAATCACGTATTACTTCGCTAACACAAAGAATCCTGAGTGATTTTGGGAAAGGGGAGAAATCACGGATTACTTCGCTAACACAAAGAATCCTGAGTGATTTTGGGAAAGGGAAAAAATCATGGATTACTTCGCTAACACAAAGAATCCTGAATGATTTTGAGAAAGGGGAAAAATCACGGATTACTTCGCTAACACAAAGAATCCTGAGTGATTTTGGGAAAAGGGGAGAAAGAGGAGAGTTAATGGGATTCTAAGATAATTTTCAGAGAAGTAAATGATTGCGCTTCAAATTAGATAATTGAAAGATCCGAGAGTTATTCCTTTTAAAATAAAGAAAATAAAAAAAATAAAATAAAATAAAATAAAATTAGGAATTTAAGAGGGTCACTTACTACTTATTGAGTGCGTAGGTAGGTGTTAACTATTCTGATTATCCCAGATGTGAATCTGGCTAAGGACTCCTCCGTGAGGATGGTGTTCCACTCACGGTTGTTCACTCGCGAAAATTGTCGTAATCGGTGAGCACTGAGCACACGATGATCTCACAAGTGTCACTGCGAATGCTCACGAGTTCGAGATTCGAACAATTTACGGACTCGAAGGATGGTGGTATAACTTTTCGCGAATGATCCGCGTGCGTAGGTTTGAGAAAAAGATTGAGATTCTCTGAGAGATGTCGCGGGTATATATACCTTCTTGCTCCTCCTTCCCGTTAGTTTGTTAATATTTCCTGACGAATAGGGAATTTTTCAATAACGCCCTTTCAGTCCCGGAGGCGTCTCTTGACTTTAAAAGTTTACCGGGATTGGTCAGGGCTTTTGTTTAGGGCCCTAGGTTTTGACCAATGGAGAATTTGTTGAGGTTTATATTTTTATTATCCTCTCGAGATTATCTCGGTGATCTGTCAGGCGGCATTTGTTTGGATTCGGTTATCGTTGTTAGTCTGGTAAAATTTTATTCGTTTTCAAGTGGAAGTTTTCTTCTAAATTTTTATTGATTTTCAAGTGGAGATTTCCTTCTAAAAAGTTTTTATTGATTTTCAAGTGGAGATTTCCTTCTAAAAAGTTTTTATTACTTTTTAAGTAAAATTTTCCTTTAAAAGAAAGATTTTTATTGCTTTTCAAGCGCGAGTTGTCAACTAGTCAAAGCAAAATTTCGGGCACTGCGAGTTACATCTGGTATGTATATATCTTTTTTTTATTTTTACGATTAACCGTCTCCGGTCAGCTGCTTCGCCTGCCAGATCATAGTCTTATTCCCACGCCTGTGATTTTTCAATCATCGCCTTGCATTCTTTGAAAGAAAAGAATCGTGGAGTCCACAGGACGTAATACTTACTTGATGTTTAAAATGTGCTGGTGCTCCATTGTGCATAAACCACGCATGTTTAGCCTAAAATTTAAAGGAACAGCGGCCATTTTGAGCATTTGTTATAATTTAAGTGTTTACTTATGGTTATTTAATTAAAAACAAAAACAATATAAACTTTGTTTTATTATAACTTCACAACTATTCGTTTTTGACTATGAGTGTATATAAACTTTTTTCTTATTTTGACATCAGGAACACGCCCTATAAGTTTTTTGTACAAATATTTTGTAAACACCTTGTATATATATATACTACGCGAAACAATTAGAGGAGCGCTTTAAAACTTGCAAAATTTGATGATTTTTAAGAAGCCATATCTCGGCTTAGAGAGGTCGTAGAACAATGTTTCTGGGCGCATTTTAACGGGTGAAGCCTCGACTTTAAAGTGGGTAATGTAGCATTATTCGTCTCATCGAACTGTTTTTCGTGTGAGGCTTAAAATCAGATGGCGAAAAAACTCTGGAAATTTCTTGACTTTGTAGTTGTCCATGAAAAAAGCAGGGATGGAACCATAAATGCCACCATATTGGCTTTGAAGTAGGAACCCTTCCCTTTAAAACGCCGCAAGAAACATTGCTCTATCATCCCTAGGAGCCGAGTTATCGCATTTCAAAGTCACCCCTGCATTTTGCAAGATTTTTAGCAATACCGCCAGCATTCGCGTTATCCAATGTGCACCACGGGAAGGTTGCTCGGTCGGATTTTGCACATCATGTGTATGGTGTATGTGTACATCAATGTCAAGGGTGTGCGTGATGCGTGTGTGTGTGTGTCAGCAGAGATAAGGACCCCATGGTTCGTCACTCCCGCGGTAGTTAACGACTCCAAACTTTCTCTGCTGTGTGTAAGTGTGTGTGAGTGTATGGGTGGGTGTGTGTTTACGTGTGTGGGTGTATGTGAGTGTGTATGTGGGTGTATAATAACACAAAACTTTTAATTAACGCGGTAGTTATTAAAGTAACGTGAACGTTATCAAGTTATATTTAGTGAAACGTAAGTAAGACAAAGTAAGACTGACTAAAAATGTTCACATATGCGCGGCGCAAAATATTTAATGATCGCTTTCCGAATCAGCCACGAAAAATTCCATATGAGATTTTCAGTAGAGATGTGCGAATCATTCGAATTCGAATCGAATCGAATCGAATTATTGCGGATTCGATTCGAGTTCGTTTTCGAATGAAAAGTATGAATAATTCGACAATTTTGAATCATAATCGGTTCGATTTCGAAAAGATCGCATCTTTCGTGTCGCCTCATTCATGTTTCTCGCCCGGTTAATCTGTTTTAACTGTTTTAGTTTTAAGTACTTAATATTTGAAATTTTATTTTTCAAGTTATGTTAATTTTATTTTTAAGTATACAGGGTGTTTTAAAGCCACCATATCAGCAGTTTTATGAGAAAACACATTTTCGTGAAAAATGTTTCATACAAAAGTTGTAGGGCTCTAACAATAAGTGGCGCTATTCAAAGTCATACTAATATTATATAATAATATTAGTATGACTTTGAATAGCACCGTCAAGGTCACATAAAAATTACTTTGAATTTCTTAAATGGAATCCCTTATTTTTCATTGCATATTCTTGTAGCTTACCTCGAGAGCTTTCCAAAACACTATAATTAAGTTATTTTTTATTGAGTACTTTCCGAGTTATGAGACTTGAAGTTTACAGTATTTTGACATGAAATATAAAATATCTTGTGAAACATTCAGTTTTCGGTGATCTTACTGTAATACTTTTATGCACAGAATAATAAGACCAATCAATTGGTGTAAAGAAAACACATAGTTGCTTTAAAAAAATATGTTACAAATTGCATACTTTTTTTAAAAATAACTATGTGTTTTCTTTACACCAATTAATTGGTCTTATTATTCTGTGCATAAAAGTATTACAGTAAGATTACCGAAAACTGAATGTTTCACAAGATATTTTACATTTTATGTCAAAATACTGTAAAGTTTAAGTCTCATAACTCGGAAAGTACTTAATACAAAATAACTCAATTATAGTGTTTTGGAAAGCTCTTGAGGTAAGCTACAAGAATATGTAATGAAAAATAGGGGGTTCCATTTAAAAAATTCAAAGTGATTTTTATGTAACCTTGACGGTGCTATTCAAAGTCATACTAATATTATTATATAATGCGCCACTTAGAGCCCTACAACTTTTGTATGAAACATTTTTCACGAAAATGCGTTGTTTCCTAAAAAAACTGCTGATACGGTCGCTTTGAAACACCCTGTATAATCATCTATCTTCTGTATATAATAAAAAATAATAATTATACTTATTAAAAAGGTTATTTATTAAATATCTTTAATAATTAAACCTATTAAGAGAATTATTATTATTAGTTATTATTACTTATTAAGAAAGTTTAATTAAAATCTTATTTTTCATTAAAGCCTGAAGGTGATCGACTTGCACGGATATAGCCAAACGAATTTAGTAAAGGGATCTACAATTACTAGAATGTATTTATTTTTATCGGGAATTTCCTGTAAAGGCCCGAAATGATCTACATGCAGGGTGTGCATAGGCATCGGGATAATATCAACTATTTCCATTTCTCCCTCTTGTTTTCCAGCCGCAATAGAATTACTGAGACATTTAACACAGTTATCCAAATATTGTCTGACTCTGACCTTCATACACGCGAACCAATAATGCTTAAGAATGCCTTGAATTGTCTTGTCAATTCCGACATGACCTACTTCGTCATGATGAATTCTAATAATATTATTAATCATGTTTTCCGGAACTACAAATAATTGTCTGTCTTGAAAATTACGAAATACTAAACCGTTAACTAAAGAAAAGTATTTATTATTATCTTTAAGTTCTAAGTCCGCCGCAATTTCTTTTATTTTTGGATCGGCTAGTTGTTTATATAAAATTTCGTCCTCTATGGAGATGTTATTAATTAACATTATGTTACGACTCAAACAGTCTACATGTATCATTTTATTAGATGTGCGATGTATCAATTCGAATTGATAGTTTTGTAAAAATAAACTCCATTTCGCTATACTGGGATTAATATTAATTTTCTTCATTGCTAAGACTAATAAATTGCAATCGGTGACAATTTTAAATTTTATACCCTGTAAATATACATGGAATCGCTCGATGGCTTTTACTATCGCTAATGTTTCCAATTCAAAACTATGATAAATTTTTCGCAATCGGTAGTCGCTTTGCTGAAATACGCTATCGGTCCATAATAGCCATCGCTTTGTTTTTGTATTATGATAGCCCCGAAACCAAGATTGCTCGCGTCTGTGTGTAACTCGGTTTCAGCCGACGGATTATAAATACTTAATACCGGTGGTGATGCTAATTCCTCTTTCAATTGCTCGAACGCAATCTTACATTCCGCATCAAAATTAAATGGTACATCTTTTTTAAGTAGTGTTTGTAACACTTTACATTTTAACGCATAGTCTTTTAAAAATCTACGGAAGTAATTACACAATCCTAAAAATCCTTGGAGTTCTTTACTATTATTGGGCTGTGGATAATCTAATATAGCTTGTACGTGTCTTTTGCATAAAGTTATTCCATTTTCCGAAACTAAATATCCAAGATATTCGATCTCTCGTTTTAAAAATAAGCACTTCGATATATTCAGCTCTAAGCTATATTTTTTAAGAATAATTAATATCTGCTGCAGTATAATTAAATTTTCATCTGCATTATCCGTTGCGATTAATAGATCATCAATGTATACTAATACTTTACCATCGCGAATTAATTCATGAAATTTAGAGTTCGCTTCTGGAATTCCGCGAGGGCTTCCGAGAATCCAAAAGGTAGTTTCAGATATTCATATTGTCCGTTGTGGGTCGCGAATGAAAAATATTTCGTATAATCCGAATGTATCGTGATTTGATGGAAACCATCTTTTAAATCAAGTTTCGTAAAATACTTTTTACCGTATAAACTATCTAATTGATCCTCAATAATTGGAAATGGATATTTTTGCGGGTAAATACGCTGGTTCAACGGCCTAAGGTCCACGCACATCCTTTTTTTTCCATCCCGTTTTGGCACTAATATTACTCGAGCACAGTACGGCGATATACTCGGCTTTATTATTTTTCGGCTCAGTAAATCATCAATAATAATATCCAATTCTTTTTTCTCATATACCGACATCCATCTCGGCGCGTATCGAAAGAGAGAGTCGTCTTTTAAATGAACTTTAGCACAGTAATCATCCTTTACCGGTTCTATCTTTAAATTATCCACAGTCTCAAACACTTTTAACAATTTATTTTTTAATACAAAAGGTATATCCTGATCTAAATCTTCACTGATCTTATCGCCTATATTTTGTGTTTCAATTATGTCAATGCTGAATATTGAATGGACAAATTCCTCTACTTCTTTATTTTTTTCGAATTTATAATTACTGTTACCATAAATCAAAGTTATGTTAGATTTTTGAAAAAATTGTCTTCCTAAAAGTAAATCAAATTTCATAGTGCCGTCTTTGACTACTAAAAAATCAATATCAAACCAATTTGGCACTCCTTCTAATTTTATTTGATCGTGCCCTTTGCCCAAAATATTTATTACATAATCGTTAACTCCTTTTAATTTAATATTATTAGTAATTTTAATTAATTTTTTATCGCTATAATATTTCTTATAAATTGATTCCCGCATTAAATTTACATAGCTGCCTGTATCGACTAATGACTCTAGCATTGTATTTGCAATTGAGCTTTGTACCTTCACGCAGGGGCGGTCCTCCGCCTGGGTAGTTAGCTCACTCACGTGAATTGTGTCCGTCGAAGTCGATGTCTGGTCGGTCGCTGTCTCCGACTCCTGGCTCTCGATCAGATGACTCGTTTTCGCGATCGCTCCTTTTTTCGGGCAGGCTGGACTGATGTGACCTTCCTCTCCACATTTAAAACAAGTCGGTTTCTTAAATTTGCAATCTTTGGATAGATGCTACCTGTTTACAGTTGAAACATGTCTTGTCTGTGGTGCCAAGGGATGAGGTAGCGTTTTTGTTTTGAAAACGACTATGCTCTCCGAATCGTGTGTTTGGCCCGTTCTTCCTCGATAAGGTCGAATCCTCTGTTATTCTGCGTACGTGATCGATAAAATCCGGAACATTTGATATCCACGTACTTAGGACCATTTTCCTTGTAGTTGGATCTTTTACGCCGTCTGCTAGTAGTTCGATCTTTTCTTTTTCTGTTAGCGAAAGATTTTGCATTAGGCTTAACTTCTCTTCGGCGTAGTCGATAAATTTCTCCTTGAACATGTTCCACGTTCTTTGCCCGATCTTGGCGAGAGTTACTGTGTAGGACTCCTTGACTTCGAAGTGTCTCCGGATGTGGAATTTGAAATCTTCCCAGGTCGCCACCGAATCCATAGGCTGACGATTATACCATTCCTGAGCACGATTTTTCAATTGCGAGATTGCTGCCAGCACGATCACTTCATCGTTAAGACGATACATACGTGCCGCACACATAATTCGCTCCAACCATTTCACTATATTTTCCTCATCCTTTCCTGAGAAAGTTGGAATTAGCTTTGTTGCAAATTTCAGTTGCTGCCAATTTATTGCGGAGGGGTTGATCTCCACTATCGAGCCCGTGTCTCCAGAAGCGGCGGGCGAGCCCCTTGTTCCGTCGGATGATCGCTGACGCTCCTCCATTACCTGCACCACGGCTTGCACGATTTCTTGAATATTAATTTGAGAGCTTACTTTTTGTGCGCTCATGCTGTCTTTTGGTCTGGTGCTAGCTGCATTTCCGAGGGAAACTCCTGACGGTCCTGCTACTTGCGTATCTTCATCCCGAATTTCTAATAAATTCGCAGCATTTTCTCCTCTTTCGCTCCCGTTATCCGATCGGTGATCCATTTGTATATTTTTCGGCCACCCGTATTTGTCGTAATATTTGGAGATTGTTATTAAAATCGCTGCACGTGTTCCCTTCGTTGGCAATTTCAAGCGCGAAGCCAATGATCGTAATTGATTAATAGATAATTTGTCGAGTCCAGTTTGATCCATTAAAATATCTTCCACGTCATTCTCTTCTTTTCCGTAGTCGTGGCTGCTCCGGATTGGTTCCGACCTTCCACGTCGACTTCCGGTTGTGAGCCCGCTCTAGCTGTTACCACGTGCCCGAATTTTCTCGAAACTTCTTTTATTCCCGGACAACTCAATTGTCTTTTACTCGCGAATTCAATCCCACTTCTGATTTTATTTTATATTAAGCCCAGCTGTAAGCTAGGTATAATAAGAAAGTTTGCAGGTTTTTTATTTAACAATACAAAATTTATTTATTTATTTAATAGCCACGAAAATGGGATGTTTGCATCCCTTATAACAAAAACAAAATAATTAATTAATTAAGAATACCAAATTGTTGCAAAGATCCACCTTTCAATACAACTACTCGTTTAACGATTATCACGCTTCAGATCAGTCCTTCGATCTTCTCTCGCTCTTATTCTCAACCTTGTTCAAGCTCGACTGACTCTGTTTTTCAGTCTTTTCTCTTTTCGCAAGCATACAACGATTTTCGCCAGTCATCCTCGATTACGGCGCCCTTATTCCTTACTCCGAATTTAATGCTAATTTCTCAGAAAGTCCGCCGAATCGAAGGATTTCTGCTTTATCGATATTGAGATCTTTCTCTTACGCTTACAACTTTGTCTTTCGTCGGTTCGTATAGTCTGTAATTCTTCGAATCGGCTTGATAACCAACAAAAATCCATTTTTTTTATTTTGCATCAAATTTCTTACGGAATTCTTTAGTGATGTGCGCGTATGCTACGCTTCCGAAAATTCTAATCTGTGTCAAGTCCGGTTTTTGTCACGTCCATAATTCGAATGGAGTCTTTTCGTTTAATAGTGATGAGGCGCATCTATTTAGAATATAAATCGCGGTGTGTACTGCTTCTGCCCATAATTTATGAGATAAATTCTTCGCAAACAACATGGTACGAGCACACTCTACTATTGTACGCATCTCGCGTTCCGCTCGACCGTTCTGCTGTGGCATATACGGTGCCGATGTTTCTAACTTTATTCCGCGTGAAACTAAATGTTCTCTGAATTGACTATTACAGAATTCGGTACCGTTATCACATCTCAGAGCTTTTATTCGATATTCAAATTTATTATGGAATGCATTTTCAAACTCTTTGAAACGCTCGAATGTGTCGCTCTTATGCCGTAAGAAATATACCGCGCGATAACACGAATAATCGTCTTTGAGGAGCAAAAAATATTTCGAGCCTCCCACCGAATCTGCAGGCATCGGACCGCATAAATCCGCATGGATTAATTCGCCTACTTTGTTTCTTCTAATTTGCGCCCTTCTTCTGAATGGCAATTTATACTGCTTTCCTAGTACGCAATATTCGCAGAAAAACTTATTATCATTCTCTAATTTTATTCCGGTTACTAAATTTTTGTTTATTATTTCGCGCAATGCACTGCAATTAATATGTGCAAGTCGCTGATGCCATAAATTCAAATCGTTTTTAATAGTAACATTTGCTTCGTGTTTTGTGACAACTTTAAATATCATTCTATATAGATTATTCTTTTCGCGCTTCTCCCGTAAGCTGTTAAATCGTTTCCCGAATAAATGAGAGCACTCTCCGAAGTTAGACGCAAGCTAAAACCTTTTTGTGTGATTACGCCAATTGAAAATAAATTTCTCTTTAAGTCGGGTACGTAAAGGACATCGTCGATACGACCGTTAATCCATCTTCCGTTTACATATTTTTGAATATTTATTGTACCGCGTCCTTTCACTTCGCAAATAGAGTTATCGCCTAAACAGACTATTTCGTTCGTCTCGGTCAATTCGCCGAATCAATGCCTTTGAAAAGACATGTGTTTGCTAGCTCCGCTGTCGAGCAGCCAAGTATATTGAGTGTCCGCGTTCAAAACATTTTCTTCGACATTCGAACTCGTAATTACAAACGCGCCATGTTTATCTGAATTACCTTCTTGCTCGTTCGACATTTGATTAACACGACCGTTATTATCACGCTCATATTTTTTTGAATTTTTTCTTCTACGACATTCTCTCGCGTAATGTCCTTTTTTATGACAATAAGAGCATTCGATGTCTTTCTTAATTTTACTATATATACTCGGATTATCAAATTTCTTGTTACTATGTAATTTTACAGTCCATTTACCGGCATTTGTTGCTGCAAGCGCCTCCGTTGCTGCATCCATGACTGTCAGGCGTTGTTCCTCTTTTATTAAGCGTTCTATTAGGTTCGCGCGGGTCTGGTTCTCTACAGCAACGCTGTCCCAGGCGATGATGAGAGGATTTAATTTTCCGGGAAGTGTCATCAAAATCTTCGTGTTTATGGCCACGTCGGACAAGACTTCTCCTACGTCGCTTAGTTGTCTTGCAAGGCTCTCGATTTTTGCAACGTGCTGCATTACTTTGTCGTTTATTCCCATTTTATATTCATAGAATTGTGATAAGAGTATGGATTTGTTTGTTGCGCTTCGTTGCTCGTGAATGCTGCTTAATTTTTGCCACATTTCGCTTGCTGTTTGACAAGTGATCAAATACTCCAGTTGGGAAAACTCCATTGAGGAAGCAAGAATGCATTTTGCTTTCGCATTCTTGTGCGTCCAGGCTGTGTACGTTACACCTTCTTCGGCGGGTCTTGCTAAGGTTCCTTCGACTACTCCCTTGAGATCGCTGGCTTCGAACACTGCCAGCATTTGGAATTTCCACAGCTGGAAAGGAGGAGGGTCAATAAGGGCGTTTTTATGCCCCCTCTGGATTTTCATAAAACAATTTTTTTTGTCTTGTATGATCATTAGGAATGTCAAAAATAATCATTAGGTGAGAAAAAAATTCGATCCATATAGCCAAAATTAATCATTAGTTTAGGTGTACCACTATGGTATCTAAGCCCTTTTTATGACTAATAAGTAAACTAATGAAATATTTTCGGTCATTATACTGCTTTGCCATAATATTTATGTCATTTTAGACTACAATATGCATTGCCTCAAGATGAAGGTGAATACAATTCATAGTGAAAAAATTTTTGATTACTCCTGACATGGGGTGTTCATAACAAATAAATGATCACTATTAGTTGTCTACAGACTGAAGCCTCTACACCGCGTCAAGGTTGTGATCATTGTAGAGGTTTTAATTTTTTTATCTTTTTATTTTATTATTTTTTATCGAGACTTTTAACTTTTTAGAACTCAGATCACTTGAATCACTTATTCTTTTTGACATGATTACAATTGAACTTCAATTATTGAAATATTGATTAAACAAAGTAATAATATAAGATCCTGGTAGAGGTTAACAATAATATGGATAAAAGACAACGAATTATGTCGTGCGTGAAGTTGCTGCATTCGACTCATGCGACAACTTCACGCATGATGTTTACCATGAGCTATATTCACCTTCATCTTAAGGCAATGCATGTTATAGTTTAAAATGACATAAATATTATGGCAAAGCATTATAATGACCGAAAATATTTCATTAGTTTACTTATTAGTCATAAAAAGGGCTTAGATACCATAGTGGTACACCTAAACTAATAATTAATTTTGGCTTTATGGATCGAATTTTTTTCTCACCTAATGATTATTTTTGACATTCCTAATGATCATACAAGACAAAAAAAATTGTTTTATGAAAATCCAGAGGGGGCACAAAAACGCCCTTATTGACCCTCCTCCTTTGTTCCGTTGAATTTAGTAATGTTTTTCAGATCAAATGAGTCACCCATGGTGGAGGAAAGTGCCTCTCTTTGTCACCACTGTTGGAAGATCTGACTATAATGATTACTAACTGCACTCGCCTAATTTATTTAACAAAATCACGACAACCTCTCAATTCACGCGCATACCTGGGCCCATAACCTGTTGGGTTTTTTTTATGCAGTGAATATGAGAGAGAGAGGTTGAAAGAAATAAAGGCGGTCGAATATATACGGAACAGAGTAATTTATTTATGTGTATCGCCTCTCGTGGCTTTGGCAAGACTAACTGAGAATATATTCGAACGTCGATGACGAGGTGTATTCTGTCGTCAAAAATAATAACATGCGCAGGAGCTGACTTAGCAAGTGACCTCCGGCAATACACGTTCAGAAAGATGCGCGAATTGTATATACATATTATATATAACACGAAAACATATATATTTCGAAATAAATTCGTAACAGAAATAAATAAAATAAGAGCGCATTTCGCGACCACCGGCGAGCGTGAAAGAGAGAGCGCGAGCGAGAGAGCAAGAGTAAGCGAGCGTGCGAGTGAGCGAGAGAGAACGCGCGGAGAATCTCTGGCGCCCGCGATTAACCTGTGTATTTCGCCCGTCGGATCGCGCCAGATCAACCTCAGTGAAGTTAACCCCACGTTTTCCAAATTTGAAAAAAATGAGCTAGTTCTGATTGCCCCCCAAAGAGTTCTAAAGTTCTCTATCGATTATATAAAGAGTTCCGTTGATTAAAGCCTACGGCACACGGTGCGTGTTTTGTTGCTAGTTTTGCTGATAGATTCGCTGCGCACTATTCTGTGGGCTGCGTTGCGTGCTATTAAGATGGCAGTGTTGTTAGTTTTCGCTTCATACGATTATTTGCCGTTCAACAGATCCAAGATGTTTTTTTAGTTGAAGCATAACCTTCAAAGTATATATGATTAAAAAATGTGTCACATAACCTGAAAGGACAGGTTGAAGGCACGTTAATAGTCACCATCCGGTGACACGGGAAATAAAAATATGATTAAAAAAGAAAGAGAAGTGAGTTTTAAAGAAAATGTAAGAAAATTAGTAAGTATGTATAGTAAATATAGAAAAACACTAAGTGTATATATAAATCAAAGTATTTTAATTACAGCAATTCTGTTATAAGAAATAGACATCATGTCGGTAATAGGATGGACTAAAGAAGCAGTAGAGGTTTTAATTAATGCATACAAAGATGAATCTTGTTTATATGAAACTAGTAATCAAAATTATCACAACAAACATTTAAGAAATGAAGTATTAAGACGAATCAGTGTCATAGTGTCCACAATTAGACCAAATTCGAGTGAAAAAAAATGCAGTGTAAAAATACATAACCTTAGAAACCAATTTAACACTGAAAATGCAAAAGTGAGAAGATCACTTAAGAGTGGAATAGGCATTAGAAATGTGAGTATTAAAATAATATGTAAATCATGAAGTTAAACATTATATTGTATATTTTAAATAAATATTTTAATAAATATTTTGATAGGTATATAGACCTAATCTGTGGTATTACGAGTCTCTAAAATTTTTAGAAAAACATGTTATCCCAAGAAAAAGCAAGTCATCGCAGTTGTCAAATGTAAAAATAATTGCAAACACATCTACTTATTCAACACAATCAACACAGGTATGTATTTAAAATATACTGCAACTGAAACAAATCTTATTTATATATATTTTGCATATGAATGATGTACATTTATAAAATATTAATTTGCAAAATAACAAAAAATAAATATATTTCTAGAAACAATTGTGTGCGTGTGTGTGTGTGTGTATCTTTACACAGTATAGCGAGTTTAAATATATTTTTTACTTTTATTTTTTGCAATATGGTTTTTAATTAAATTATAATGATTTATTGTTAGTATTATATTTATATATGCACATGATTTAAGCAAAACTTTATAATATTGATTAATACAGTAATTTTTATTTTTTATTCTGTGTAGATTATTCAAGTTTAAGCAGTTTAAATTTTAAAAGAGATGCTGAAGAAGTCGCTACAGTAATCGGTTGCAGCTTAAAATTTTGATTTTTATACAATTTCAAAGAAGAGTGAGAAGTCACCGCGCGCGTGTCCTCGATAAACAAGCATTTACTTTTGCCTTTTTGATGAGTATAACAGCAGTGTTATATGAATTTCTTTATTATTATTATTATTATTATTAATTCTTTATTATTATAATTATTATTAAATTATTATAACTCTAATTATTAATTGTCCTTAATGATTATTGTTCATTGATTGTAATAATTGTAATAAAAAATGATAAAATCTTATAAATAAAAATTCAAATTTATACTTATAAAATAAATAATATAATTAAATAAGTATAATAATATGTTTCTCTTTTATTTATATTGCAACACACATACATATTTTTATTATAATATACAATTATTTTATTTCGCATCTTTTTTCTTTTTTACCAACTTGATGATTTAATAAATTAATTAGTTAAACAGAAATTATATTTTTGCTAATTCAAAGAGCATTTTAGGCCGGATTGATAGAGCGATATATAGTTCTGGTTTTATCAATGCTTCGTATAGGATCGACATGAGTCATAAATATTGAAAATCTCAGTTCTAATTTTATATTACCATTCAAAAACAGAGATATGCGAAGTAAAATGCTTTCTCCGAAAAGACTACAAGGACATTGTTTTACAATTTTTTTTTCTTCTACCAAACTGCACAATTAAAACAAAAGTGTTCTCTATTGTTCTTCTTTGTTCTTACATAATGCTAGCTCTATTTTTTTTTCGATGACTTATTGGTTTGCTTTCTTTATTTTTAATTTAAAAAAAACATAAAAGCATTAAAATTTCTAAAAAAATATGTCTGTTAAGAGTCTTGTATTATAAACATATAAATATATATATATATATATATATATATATATATGTGAATGGTATATTGTGAGGACCGACACTAATACATATATTTTTTCGCATACATAGATATACATCCACATGTAGATGAGTATATCAATGAAATTTTATATATGTATATTGTTTTTCAAAGTTATTAAGCATTTTTGTCTTTATACAGTGATCGTATATATTGAGGACCGATACTTTATTTTATGATAAAATACAATTATATTTTTTAATTTGAAATATCTTTGTGTATTTAGTATCTTTAATACAAATTAGAGCTTCTGACAGAATTAACTATATAAATATACATTATTAAAAATAAAATATCGTCAAAAATAAAAAAAATACATAATGTTTATTGTGAGGCCCAAGAATAATTTCTTATTATAGATACTTATTTTTGCTATTTTTCAATCATACTTATGATATACATAAATGATATTATCTCATTCTGTCTATTATCTTTTATGCTTTCTTTACTTTTCTTTATTTTTTCCCGTAATCTCTTTTTTGCCTGTTCGTTTACTCTGCTTTATTTTACTCCGTCTTCTCACTATGCTATTTTTTTGACATGTATACATATAGTATATATAATATGCATATTATACAATATGTATACAATATAGTATTTATAGATGTTCGAATATACAATTTTCATACATAAGCATTCCTTATTGCTTCTTCTAGATTGTCTTCATTCTAAATTTTGTGGTTCGGTAAAAATTTGTGAATCGCTATCTCAAGCTATTTAAATGTAAATTAGACAGAATTTTATTTTTATATAGACTTACCGCCGTTATTTATTGTAAAAAAGCCGGTGTATTTTTTAGAATTTTGTGTTAAAGCGGTGATAACGATTCAGAGGATAAAAGAGCTTTTTATCGGTTCAAAGTATCCAGAAATTCCTATTTCACGAACCACTTATCTTATGGGTGTAAATTCCCAATATCTATTTAGGCATAGCAAAATTCATTGAAACGACATATCTTTTTATTGTATTTATAAATTCTTTCTAACTCTATAAAATAATAGATGTATTTTTTTCAAACTAATTTCATTAATTTAAATAGTCGCTTTTAAATATTAGATTTTCGGAGTCTTCACAAAATAGTAGTATTATTAGAGGATCATATTCTTTATTGTCTCTCTCTCTCTCTCTCTCTCTCTCTCTCTCTCTCTCTCTCTCTCTCTCTCTCTCTCTCTCTCTCTCTCTCTCTCTCTCTCTCTCTCTCTCTCTCTCTCTCCCTCTCCCTCTCCCTCTCCCTCTCCCTCTCCCTCTCCCTCTCCCTCTCCCTCTCCCTCTCCCTCTCCCTCTCCCTCTCCCTCTCCCTCTCCCTCTCCCTCTCCCTCTCCCTCTCCCTCTCCCTCTCCCTCTCCCTCTCCCTCTCCCTCTCCCTCTCCCTCTCCCTCTCCCTCTCCCTCTCCCTCTCCCTCTCCCTCTCCCTCTCCCTCTCCCTCTCCCTCTCCCTCTCCCTCTCCCTCTCCCTCTCCCTCTCCCTCTCCCTCTCCCTCTCCCTCTCCCTCTCCCTCTCCCTCTCCCTCTCCCTCTCCCTCTCCCTCTCCCTCTCCCTCTCCCTCTCCCTCTCCCTCTCCCTCTCCCTCTCCCTCTCCCTCTCCCTCTCCCTCTCCCTCTCCCTCTCCCTCTCCCTCTCCCTCTCCCTCTCCCTCTCCCTCTCCCTCTCCCTCTCCCTCTCCCTCTCCCTCTCCCTCTCCCTCTCCCTCTCCCTCTCCCTCTCTCTCTCTCTCTCTCTCTCTCTCTCTCTCTCTGTCCTGCTTTTTCTAGCGTTCCTTCGTCCTCCTTTGTTCTTGCTTTGCAAGCATGCTTAGTAGAATAGATAGATTACTACTATAATTTCTTCAAATTGAATTTTTTTTAGATTAATTAAAAATTTTATATTGCATTTTTCTACATTTTATTGTTATTTTTTAAGATTTTATTACTATGGTTATTTGTGAGAAAACACAATTATTTTAGTGCATTTTTTATCAAGCAATATAGAGAGCATCTTATTTTCTTTTATATCAAAAATTGTATCATGTATCCAATGAAATACATTAAAAGAATTACATTTAAAATTTTTTAACATTAAGGAATAATTCATTTGTTTATTCTCTCTTTCTCATCTTTTTATACTACATTTTTTTCTACTACTAGCTACTTATTTTTAGTGTTATATTTGTTATAGTGTTATATAGTGTTTTATTTTTTGCACATTTTTATAAATACAATTGAATATGTATATGTCTTTATGTTATTTCTACTATATATAATTATAAATTTATACAATTATATATTAATTATTATTATATTCCTATTTAGTATTATATTTATATAATTTATTATTATATTCTTATATATTATACCTATATTATTATATTTTATTATATTCTATTATTGCTATATATTCAATTATTATCATTATATTATTCATAGGACTGTATATATACAGACATAACATAATACAATACATAAACAATTATTTGATAAACAATTAAAATATATTTATATTTCATCTTAAATTTATAATTATGCAATGCGATAAGAGGAAATAGTAAATAAAATTTAACATAATATTTAAAGTAAATAATATATTTTTTGTAATTCAATATTATTTTAATATTATTTTGAATGAGCTTTCTAATAAATCACGCGCGTATTCTTTATCGCCCTAGCGTCTTAGAACATATATAAATGGAAGGGGAATGCCTATTGTTCTCGACAGAAAAACGTCCCAAGGAAGTGAAACAGAAAATATGGTTCCCTCTCTCTCGTGATTAAGTAGCCGCTTATTGTAGTAAGTAGTGGCTTATTGCTCGAAAGTGCACATGCGCGGCTACTTAATCACGAGAGAGAGGCAACCATATTTTCTGTCTCACTTCCTTGGGACACATTTCAGACTGCTATTCCCCTTTCATTTATATATGTTCTAAGCCTAGCGTACTATATTTAAACGTTTGGTAATTAGCTCAGTAAAGGCCCGAGCACAAACTTTTGCATAACGCATAACGCATATGCATAAGAAATTCGATTGGTTGAATTTCTTATGCATACGTTTATGGACCAATCAAATTTCTTATGCATATGCGTAATGCGTTATGCAAAAGTCTGTGCTCTGGCCTTAAATCTGCAATCAGCCCCTGCTGGTTTATGGCGCCATGAGTATTCGCCTATATTCCCTCCGCATCGCAGTATATCTCAGGCAGTGTACCTAACCTAACCTAACCTTTATATAGACAATAAGGTTGTACAATATTATATGATATAAAAAGTAAGATCTCTTGTATAAAATGAATAAAAAAAAGTTTGCTATTTTATCAGATAATGGTCAATATAAAGTTTGCAAATATACTGATCTTACGAAGAAAAAGCAGAAAAAGCATGATAAATGTTTATTTATCAAAAAATCTAATAAGGAGACTGTGCAACTTATTGCTATTCATTGTGAGTTAAATTACATTAGATTATCTTAAATAAAATAAATCGATTTTTATTTAAAGAATTTTATGCTGTAATACAGTCTGTTTATTTATATTTGCAGGTAATTATTAAATTTTAAATGAATTAACACAAAACCTGAAGACTAACGTTCCGCAAGTAAAAATCAAAGATCTTAAAAAAGACAAGTTTACTTTTATGAAAGAAATTGAAAATTCTAATCTTACAATTAGTATGCAATCTTCTGTTTTAACTGATGTATCAGAAACGCAACTTGATTCATCAGCTTGTGCTATAAGTTCTATTAACGTGTCAGTTACATCAGAAAGTAAGTGTACAATTAAAATTTTGAATTAATTATATAAACTAAAAGTTTAATTTACAATATTGATAATTATCAACAAGAAATATTTTTAAATGTTAAGCAAATTGTGATAACATTTCTATTCTGAATATATTTATATATATTATATATATTAATTAGATCAAATTGTGGTAAAAATATTTATAAACAATAAATAATATCAAAAACTTATATTTTAAATAATGGCTATAACAGTACATTACTACGATTTAAATATGAACTATTATTTTCTAAAAAAGTATTCTTAAAAAATTAATTGAAGTAGTTATATTATCGTAATAATATTATTATATATTTTAATTACTTTTTTATGTACAAATTTTACTAGAAAAAGAAGACAAGAGGATAAAAGATATATTAAAAGATAAGGAAAAGTTAGATAAATCTCAGACATCTTTGGAAAGCTATAATATTGTTAAGAGCGCGTCTACAAAATGCATATTAAGACCACATAATAATGCTCCAACAGCATCGTACACGAATAGCAACGAATCTTTGATAATAAATTTAAACACAAATTTACTGGATAAAGGTAAACTATTAATCAAACAATAATAATTTTCTTTATATTTTGTTTTGTACAACTTAAAAACATTGAATTAGTAATACAGTTTCAAGATCACTTTAGAAAGTTCATAATTCGTGACAAAATTCCAGATAGAATTTTATTGATAATTTTATGTGGCATGTAACACAGAAAACATTAGAAATATCAGAATATATACATATACAAAATAATATCAGATATATATTTAATACGTGCGCTTTTCGAATTTTTAAATTTTTCTGTTACATGAAATTATAAATAAATTTCTATTTTGAATTTCTATCTGAAATTACAGATGTCAATTATTCTAACTTAAATGCCAAATGTATTTTTATTGTAGAAAATATATATGATAATACTATAAATAATACTATAGATAATATTATAGATAAAAATACTATTGTAAAAACTGTATTTGATAAAGTTCCAAATAATGGACCCAAAATTATTAGTAATGTTCCTTTTTCTACATCTATACTAATATTACCAGCTAAGAAAAAAGTAGCAACTTCTTTGAATGAAAGGTAAATAAAAAGTTTTGTATTACACACACACACACACACACTTATTACTAATAATAATCAAAACAAATTACACAATTTAATAAAAAAAAACGCAAAAATGCTAGATATCATTTCTTATAATTTTTTAATACTGAATACGATGTCGGCTTCAAAAATGTTCTATCATGTTACAATTTTAAGAAATTAAAATTGTAAAAAAAGAACTATTTGGACGCACTTTATGTTATAACTATAATATAACTATAATATATGTATAACGTGTTAGAAATTTTTTAAGTAATTAAAATAATCTTGAAAATCTTATTAACAGTAATGTACACAAAAATTTCTTTTAAAGGTTAATAGTCTTAATAGTAAACTATATTTAAAAAAGAGAAAACTTTTATGTCACATAGTTTTAACATCTTAAAGTACATCAAAAACTCTTTTTATACAATCTTGACCTTGAGTTTTTTCAAAATTGTGATGGAATATTTTTGAAACCGGTATCGCATTCAGCATAAAAACTAGAGAAATAATATTTTGCATTCCTGTGTTTAAAAAGAACTATTCCTTATAAAACTATTATTAACAATATTATATATATATATATTCTGTTTAAATAATAGTGAGCTGTTAACGAAAAGTGAAATATCAGCTATAAATGAGTCATTGGAGTCATTAAATAATGAATTGACTTGGAGTTGGAATGAAAATGAATTAGTAGTACCTCAATGCGAAGATATTGAGGATAAACAATTAGAAGATTCAACTTTTGGATTAGATTGGTAAGGAAGTCATTTTTTAAGAATGCGCTAATGTCTTATATGTGATTAATAATTTTCTTTAATATATATAAAACTTTAGGAACAACAATGAAGGGATGATAAATGATACATTACACAATTTAACAGAGAAAACTAATTTCAATGATTCTAAACAACTACATGATGAAAATTTTATGGTTCATTCTCCAATAAAACGTAATTAATTTTTTTATTTAAATTTAGTATTATTTAAACAAGTAAATTTCAATTAACATTAACGTTAGTACTTTAATTGTTTTAGATTCTCAAGATAACAGTGACTTTTCTGATTCACACAGTGAATATGTTCCATCCAAACATTCATCTGAGGAAGATGATGAACATGTCTTAAATACATCTGCAAATAAAATTTTAAGAAAAAGTAATTCTTTCAATAATTCCGTTAATTCAGGATTTAATGTTTCATTAACAACCAATATTTACGGCAAATCATCGCGCAATGATGAAGAAATGTATATCGAATCAGCTCCATCAAAAGGATCTAAACGTATTTTTAGAAAACATTTCTGCTTATTTTGCAAAACATGGCAATTAAAAATTAGTCGGCACTTAGAAAGAAAACATAAACACGAAAAACGAGTGAAAGATTTCAGTGACTTACCAAAACAATGTAACGAAAGAAAAAATTTGATTAACATGTTGCGAAAGGAAGGAGATTTTTATTATAACGTTAGCAATGACGTAAATACTGGTGAATTGATAATTTGCAGAAGACCTGCTGAAAAATCTAAAAACACTGCACGAGATTACACCGCTTGCCCAAAATGTAAAGGATTCTTCAATAAACTGAATTTAAGGCACCATACAGCACATTGTATTGATCAAAAACGTAAAGGTACTAAAGTTTGTCATGTGCTTAGTCGGCAAATCATGGGTAGATACGCAAGCCAGGCCAACAATGTTTCACGCCAAATAGTAATGCCACGATGTCGTGACGATAGAATAACACGTCTTATTCGTTATGATCAATTAATTATGGAACATGGAAATAAACTTTGTCTAAAATATCCATCTCCACATCATCATGATATGATACGACAGCGATTGAGGCAACTTGGTCGCTTCCTTTTAGAAATTAAACAGCATTGTCAAGATATAGATGATTTATCATCAGTCTATCATCCAAAATATTATAGAATATGCATCGACGTCATAAATGTTCTTGCTGGTTTTGATTCTTCCACAAAAACTTACAAAATTCCGTCATTAGCAAACTCATTAGGCACATTATTAAAAACTGCAGGAAAAACGTTAATTTCTTTAACAATATTCGAAGACAATGTTGTAAAACAAAAACAAGTAGAAAATTTTTTAACGTTGTTAAATAATGAATATGGCCCAGCAGTCAATAAGATTGCTTTAGAAACACAACAACAATTAAAAAGAAAAAAGAAAGTTATTCTTTCTTCCATTGACGACATTAAGAAATTGGATAACTTTTTGAAAATGCAACGTACTACAGCTTTCAAAAATCTAAAACAAACGTTTTTATTCCAAGATTGGCTTAAGCTTTCTGAGAGTACATTAATATCAATACAGCTATTTAATAGACGAAGAGCAGGAGAAATGGAAAGGACCTTAATTGAAGATTATAAGAATTATCAAAAAATTGATCCAAAAATGAATATAGATGAATTTAATGCACTTTCATTAGAATGCCAAAAAATAGCGATGGAATATGTGCGGTTTACAATACGTGGAAAGCTGAGCCGTACTGTATCTGTTTTATTGGATTCTGAATTACAAAAATGTGTAGAACTAATTCTTCAATATAGAAAAAAAGCCGGTGTTAGTTTGTCAAATCCTTATGTTTTTGGTATTCCTAATATGGATTGTCGTAAACATGCATACTTAAAAGCATGTGATCTAATGCGCAGATTTTCAATTGAATGTCAAGCTAATCAGCCTGAAACTTTACGAGGTACTACTCTGCGTAAGCATGTAGCAACATTAGGAGTCAACTTAAACTTAACGGACATTGAAATTACGGATCTTGCCAATTTCATGGGACATGAAGAAAAAATTCATCGTGAACATTATAGAATGCCAGTAGTTCATCGAGAAATTTTACGAATGTCCAAATTATTAGAATCTGCAAGTGGCAAAAATGAAAATGAAAATAATCTCAATGATGAAGAAAGAAATGATAAAGAAATAAATAATGCTTTCAAAAATGATATGATTCCAAGTACTTCAAATTGTGGTAGGTAGTTTATTTGCAATTCTTAAACAAATTAATTATAAAAAATCTAAAATATTACATAGAGTTTACAAATTAATTTTTACTTCAAAAAGGTTTAACTTGTAATAATGTAAATAATCGAATTATTAATAAATTTTATTTATCAACAAATTATAAGTATAAAATATTAAAATATGACTTATCTTCTTAGATTTCTATCTGTTTAACATTATAACATTTCTATACAACAAAATCAACGAAATAAGAAATCTAGAAAAAAGTATAAAAGTTTGCCTTTTCAAAGTTATAATATGTACAAATATAATTTTAATAATAGAAAAATTTACATAATACAGACTTATGTTATTTTTTTATTGTTATTAATTTTAATTAATATAAAATTTTAGATGTGAATAATTTCTATTCAAGCGACAGTGATACTGATACAGAAAAATCCTTCTCTCAGAAAAAAAGCGTTCTAGTAAGTTTTATAGAAAATACAGTGTAAGAACTGTGATATAATAATATATATACATATGTAATATATACTTTCTGCTTTTTATTTTATTTATCATTTTCTATTTTCTACTTAGCATCACCATATGGGAAATGTAAAAGAGTATATTGGAATGAAACCGAAAAAAAGATTGTATTGGATATGTTCGGAAGTTATATTTCGAAAAAGTTACCCTCGTTGCACGAAATTCAAGAATTAATTAAAAAGAATCCAATCGCTTTAAAACGCAGAACTGCTGTCACAATAAAAGCGTGGCTAATGAATCAGAAGCAGAAGCAAAGGGCTTTAAAATCCTAATTGTTTTTTTATTTTTAGCTTTACTTGATTTATTTTATGTTTGGCATATACTATGCATTAAAAGAATTAAACAAAATATTTAAAATATTCTTACATTATAAAATATATTTTGTAATATACTAATAATGTATGTTATTATAATGTAAGAACATTTCAAATATTTTGTTTTTAATTCTTAAAAATACAAGATATTTTATAATGTTACATTATTTATATACATATATGTAAGAACAATTTTAATTATATATTTCAATTATACTATATTTCTACAATTTTTATTTTAAAGAATTACATATTTGTTCTACAGTTAAAGTTTTTTAATTTTTTATGTAAGTATTTTTTTTAAAATACTTAAAAAGTAAGGTGTATACAAATAGTAATATAGATTTGTATTTTAACTAATTTTTCTTATCTTCTTATTGTCAATTATAATTGATCAACATTATTAAGTAGTAATCACAAATAATTACATATTTTGTTGTATTCTAATAAAAATTTAGTAAGTTTTTTAAATATAAACAAACAACTGCTTTATTAATTTTATATCTATAAATATAAATAAGCAAATACAAAGAAAGAATGTTATATCTTAAGAATGTTATGTTATGTTTCATATAAAGAATATAATTTTGTTATCAACTACTTAGTACATTTTTCAAATTAATTGTCAAAACAAATATAATAAATATGTTAAAAATACTTCGAAATCTATTATATATTATCCCCATTACGTGCTCCTTTTATTTCTTATGTCCTTCTTATCTATTTCAAACGCCATATTGCATCTTGTGATATCAATAATATATTGCTGCGAATTGTAAGTAATGACAAAAACATTTGACTTAAATATTGATTTAAATATATTATACATATATATTTAAATATCATATATATAATATAATATATATATGTGAAACGTATATTGTGAGAACACTTTCAGTGAACAATCGTACATTATGTAGACCAAACGTCATTATGAGGACGGTCCTCATAATATTTTATACGCAACGTATATTATGTGAACCGAATTTCACAATTCCTTTACCGACTTTTGTATATTATGAGTACCATTTTTATAATTATACGAAACGTGCATTACGAGGACTTCTTAATTTTTGTCTTTTGTATATTGCGATGACAATCCAATTTATTTTGCTATAATTTGCATATGATAAAATGATAAAGCCATTTGCTGTTTCGTTCAATTTAATGTACATAAAAGAAATACCTAGAAGAGACATTAAATAAATTTAAAAGATAATTTATAACATTTCTACATTAGACGTAAAGAATTTAGAAATAGCGCTTTATGAAATAGTATTATTTTAACTCGAGAAATTATCGATTGAAGAGGTTTTATTCTTCAAATCATTATCTATCGTTTTAGTACAAAACACATGCTGATCTTACAATGCGGTAGATCAATATACTATATTAAAATAAAATATTTTCTAATTTACTCCCAAAAAACGTAAGATCTTAATTTATGAACGAGTATTTTTTTTAATAACTTGAAACTTTGCTGAAATATAAATAATTTTTATAGAAACAATATTAATTATTAAATAAATTGTATATTTAATTATAATTTTTATAGAAAAGTCGTATTTCATATTTATAAATGATTTTATAACTAAATGTTAAAATGTGTTAACGTAAATACTGCATAATTCTTGTCAAATGTTAGATAAAAACTAAAAATACAAATAAAAGTAAAAAAATGTTTTTTTTTACTTTAAAGTATTCTCCAAAAGATTAAACTTTCGCTTAACATTTTTTTCTATCTCATAGTTTCGACGATATTCGACCCTAAAAGAAAAACCGTTTTTTTATAGAAGTGTTTTACCCTTTAAATCTTAATATCCGAACATATAAAAAAATACGTGTCTTTTAGATTTTTGTGTTTAACATATTTAAAAGAAAATCAAATCGGTTTCGGACAGTTGTAAAATATCCTTTGTGAGTAGTTAAACAACTTAAGTTAAACAACTCGAGCCCGAATTTTTCATATTTTGATATGTGATGTGATTATCGTCATTTTTGCATTTTGTATTTTTCTCACATTTTTATTATTTTGGCACATATTTATTTGTACCATTTGTAAATATGTATCAATGATAAATATCAAAGATAGGAGTATTAAAATTTATCACTTTAGGGGTATTAATATATTGCACAAATTTGTTATATTTGTATAATTTTTTGTTATATTGGTATAATTATTATAAATATATTTCGCTAACTATTCCTGTCAGCATGTTATTACATTGTTATTACTAATTTTATAACATTGTTTCCAGTAGTGAAAAGCAACATATACTATGAAAAAATATATTATAATTATATTATAAAAAAATTACTTTTTTTCTAATTTGAACTGATCATTTTTTACCTTATTTATCTTATTTTTTACTTTATTTGTTTATCAACATAACATACATTTCTTTGTAATCTTTATAATTTCACTGAAGAGAGAAAGTCCAGACGGGGACTGAAATGTTTGAATGAAGTAATTACATGTTACGTGCATATATGATGAATTGACATTGCTCGAGATCAATCATTTGCGATTTTTAGTTTGAATAATTACGCCGTTTGACAAAAATTATGCAATATTATTTACATTATCATTTCATTTTTTAGTAATATAAATTTATTTATAAATATGAAAAAAAAATTCTATAAAGATATGATAATTAAATATACAATTTATATTTTATAATTAATATTGTTGCCATAAATATTATTCATATTTCAGCAATTTCTCAAGTTATCAAAAAGATTCCACAAATTAAGATCTCAAACTCTTAGCCGTAAATTAGAAAATATATTATTTTAATACCAATCTATCGCACTGTAAAAGAAACGGCATGTATTTTACACTAAAACGACAATGACAAATAATGATTTGCATTTTTTCAATCGATAATTTCTTGTGTTATCAAAATAGTACTATCACATAAATCGCTATTTTAAGTTTAAATTATTTCTAATAATTATTTAAATTATTTTTTACATAGAAATGTGTCATAAATAATCGTGTTAAAATTATTTCGTATGTAATATCTTTTCATGTGCATTAAATTGCACGAACAAAACATGATTGTCAAATTTTATCATGTCCAAATTATTACAAATTAAATTGGATGGTCCTCGCAATATACAAAACACAAAAATTAAGAAGTCCTCCTAATGCACGTTTTGTATAATTATAAAAATGGTACTCATAATATACAAAAGTCGGTAAAGGAATTGTGAGGTCCGGTCCACATAATATACGTTGCGTATAAAATATTATGAGGACCGTCCTCATAATGACGTTTGGTCTACATAATGTACAATTGTTCACTGAAAATGTTCTCACAATATACGTTTCACACACATATATATATATATATAAAATAAGTGGTAATAACTTTATAAATTGTATCTAACATAAATATTTGTTATATGTGTGTGTGACAAGGCCAAATTTATTGTATTTTATTATTTAAATTTATTATTATATATAACAAAACCAAATTTAAGAAGACTTTAATGAATAATTTTTCCGAGAAGAGAATATCTGAACAATACAGAAATAAAAAATTTTTTATGAAATAATATGAAAATTAAACAATGTTATTTTATAAATTTAGCATAAATTATATATATATAAACTTTTCTTATGTTTTTTAAGGCATTAAATATTTTTTTTACTTTTAATATTGTTAAAAAAGAAAAAAATTAATATTTAACTGTGCTTATTTCGAAACAATTATTACAAAATCGGTAAAAAAAATAAAAAAATGAAAAATATGGTCAAGAATTTTAGTAGCAGTAATAAGTAATAATGGTAATAGTCTTTAATATCTTTAAGTTATTAGCAAAAGAGAAGTAAGAGTTCGGCTGATCCAGCGAGACGTTACATGTGTGTCTCGACGCGACAGTGAAATTGCGTGAGTTTACGCTGACATTCAGCAGCAGCGCGTAAAATGCATTTTTTACAAGCTATTTCTATCTCTCTCGTTATGCTCACTACTACATTATTAAATTATAAAATATGTTAATTATAAAAATATATTTAAAATAAATATATTATTTCAATAAGTGTACGTATATATTTCATGATTATTCTCTTATTAATATTCTGGAATCACACATTGCATAGCAAAAGTTATAAGAAAAATATAACAAGTTTTTACTTTGAAATAAAGAACTAAACCAGCGAAGAATTAATATGCGTAAAAATAAAAATAAAATTTAATTAAGTTTTACATAATTATGTAGTGCTACTTCTCTAAATTCTTTTTCGTGAAATTTATATTAATTTGTATACTTTAAATATAGTATTTATGTATGCCACTGATTACAGTTATTTTAATATATTTAATTTGTCAACACTGTGACGTGACGCTTTGGTACGCGTCCGTCACAAGGGCGGTAACTCGACCGCGGAGGGGATCCGGGGGTTGCGCCTCTTCTTGTCTGGGAGGGCGCCGATTTTTGTTCGGCAGACTTCTGCGTTGTACCGTTTTCGCATCTTTCGTTTTCGTTTTGTTTCGTTTAGTCTCGTTCGCGTCTACAGTTCATTGTAGTTAGCGAGTCGCATAGGGTCCCCAGTGAACGGCGGAAGGAAAACTATGTCAAAGCAAGAAAGAAGAAGATGCTGGATACCGTAGGGAGGGAGCAAGGGGGGAGCCTCTCGCGCGCGACACGAAGAATTTTTCCCGGAAAAGGTCATGTATTCTCTTTCTTCTGCGCCCGGTTACCGCCGCGCGATTCCCGCCGAGAAATGATGCTGCTTTAAAATTTACAGCAATATTACCGACGCTTAAGGAAAAGGAGGAGTGGCTGCCCGAAAGACGCAAGGCCACGAGGACCGCCACCGCTACTGCAGGGCAGGTGGACGGCCTGGACGGCCCGAACGCCCCGCCGACCCAGGAAAGGATCCGTTGTCGGCCTGGCCAGCCGGACGGACCGCCAGGGCAATTAGCGGGCTTAATTAAGACGGGCCTACCAGCGAAATCACCGTTTAGAAAATCTACCCCGATACCGAAGAGGGGCAACTGGATCGAAGAATTCGGCGCGGGACGCTATCTAACACCCCTCCCAGCGAGGGAAGCGCGATCGGTTGGGGGAAGCCAATGCGTGAATCGATGCGCGAGGATCGAAGGATCGAGAGTGAGGGCGCACCTCCCAGATTTTGACTTCCGAGGGACGACCACAGCCGGCGAAATCAATTTGTAAGGCCGCCACTTGGGGTAACCCGTAGAAGTAGAAGATCGGAGTAACGCCGGCCTCAGCTCGCGGAAAAGATCCGGCGTATGACCGGCAATTACCGTTTGTTTTGTTATTAGGAATTTTCGCGAAATACCGTATCGTTACCGAGCGAATTTTATAAATTGGAGATAAATTCGCTTCGGGGACAGGCTGAGGCGGGCCGGATACCGATTCCGTTTTTTTTGTACAAGCGAGCCCACTCAGAGGTGCCGGGTCGTCGACAGTCATTCCCGTCTGTGTGTGTGATTTCTTTGATGTCCTCATAGCGATCATTCCCGCGTCCGGAAGTTAAACCGAAGTCTACTTTCGCGGTGACCTCTGTTACCGAAGAGAAACTCGGGTTACGCGAAGCGACCGTTTTCCGGATCGAGATTACACGTTCCGCTGTATCGTGCGTAGATTCTCGGTTACTTCGCAGAGGGAGCGGGCGAATGAAAAGTATTACACTGCAAAAAATGGCCGTGTTCGATGTGTGTTCAACGTGTGTAGAAATAAGACATAACACACTTTGCTCACGTGTACTGAACGGCTGCTGTGTTGATACTACACACCTTTAATAGAATAATACGTGTACAATACACGTAAATGTGTAGTTTTAATATGATTAGGTGTTATACACACTTCTCGATTACAACTCGTTAACAACACGTTAATTCAAACACACTTAAAGCGTGTTGATATAATACAGAAAGTACTATGTTACACATATCGTACGGTACAACACACGTTGATAATAACGCACGAGCGAAACTAACACGGAAAAAAGAAACACATTTATAAGTGTGTAAAAAAAATTAATTGAAAAAAATACAAAGAACTAAAGAAAATATATAATGACTAACTCTGTAATGGGTGACTAACCATGTAATAAAAATGTATAATATATAAGCTAACTAATATATAGACCTATCTATATAACATGCTACCTAACTAAAATATATATATGTAAACACAACTCTATACAAATATATGTATAACAAAATATTATAATTTATAAAATCATTAATAATTGATCAGATCAGTATTAAAAGTTTGTATTTTGTGTTTAAATTCATATAAAAGAAATAAAAATTTAATATAAACATATAAATAAATTAATCCTACGGAAAATCCATACGAAAAATGAATCAAAAAAATTAGAAATCCCGCTGTAAAACAATTTTAGGGGTGTTCGACGGCCGTAGAAGTAACGTGCAAAATGTTGCATCATGTACATCGTATACACATAATGCAACGAATACGCGTAAAACGTGTAAAAACAACACGCATAGATGCATACATTCAACACACGTGTGTTCTTATTTTACACACGATGAAACGTGTAAAAAGTGTCTACAGAATGGGTGCAGTCGCACCCATCACTGCAAAAACAAGTGTGTTACTTTTACACATTTTAAGCGTGTTATTCTGTAGACACTTTTTACACGTTTCATCGTGTGTAAAATAAGAACACACGTGTGTTGAATGTATGCATCTATGCGTATTGTTTTTACACGTTTTACGCGTATTCGTTGCATTATGTGTATACGATGTACATGATGCAACATTTTGCACGTTACTTCTACGGCCGTCGAACACCCCTAAAATTGTTTTACAGCGGGATTTCCAATTTTTTTGATTAATTTTTCGTATGGATTTTCCGTATGATTAATTTATTTATATGTTTATATTAAATTTTTATTTCTTTTATACGAATTTAAACACAAAATACAAACTTTTAATACTGATCTGATCAATTATTAATGATTTTATAAATTATAATATTTTGTTATACATATATTTGTATAGAGTTGTGTTTACATATATATATTTTAGTTAGTTAGCATGTTATATAGATAGGTCTATATATTAGTTAGCTTATATATTATACATTTTTATTACATGGTTAGTCACCCATTACAGAGTTAGTCATTATATATTTTCTTTAATTCTTTGTATTTTTTTTCAATTAATTTTTTTTACACACTTATAAATGTGTTTCTTTTTTCCGTGTTAGTTTCGCTCGTGCGTTATTATCAACGTGTGTTGTACCGTACGATATGTGTAACATAGTACTTTCTGTATTATATCAACACGCTTTAAGTGTGTTTGAATTAACGTGTTGTTAACGAGTTGTAATCGAGAAGTGTGTATAACACCTAATCATATTAAAACTACACATTTACGTGTATTGTACACGTATTATTCTATTCAAAGTGTGTAGTATCAACACAGCAGCCGTTCAGTACACGTGAGAAAAGTGTGTTATGTGTTATTTCTACACACGTTGAACACACATCGAACACGCCCATTTTTTGCAGTGATCTTATGGCAAATACTTTAAGGTACATATACATTTGTTAATATTTTAGATATTATTTTCTAATTGTAAGTCTCCTGTTACATATTTTTAATTATTATTTTTGTATTTTTATGATACATGAAGAAATATACGTCGAAATTTCATGACGCACTTGATGCTAAGTCAGATATAAAACAAATGCTTAAAAACGTGGGATTTGAAATCAAGAAATGTCGTTTTACTTTTGATGTTGCACATAAATCAAAAGATTACATTATACGTAAGTATTTTAATTTTTTACCATACGTATATTAAATATAGATATTAAAATCTTATCTAAGAAATCAAATTTGTTTTAATGTAGCTATTTAACGGTGGTGTGAATTATATTATCAGTAAATCAATTAACTTTTTATGTATGTATATATGTTTTTCATGAGAATTATTTATTTTACAGCGTATATCTTCTGCGGTCTTCCCTTTATACAGCAACTGAAATCTGAGGAACAAGAAGAGTTGAAATGGCATTTAGAACACGAATGGGATATAATGCCAAAAATTAACGAAGATTTGCCGTACAATTGCCTAGGTGAAAAGAACATTGGCGCATATGACACATTAGAAATATTCGCGTATAAAAGCCCTATATATTAGATCTTCTACATAACAGATTATTATAATATATCATAACATAATAGCTCATCATTATATATTATAACATACAATAATTATCTGTATCAATCAACTACTATTTTAATCTATCTACAATATGAACTTATTCATTTATTTTATGTGATAGTATATATAATGTAATATAATATAATATAATATAATATAATATAATATAATATAATATAAATAAAAAAAATTTATATATACATATGTATAACGCGCTTATTTGCTGCAACAATGACATAACTAAAAAAATGTGATTTTTCAGGAGACATGATTTAATAGTAGTACAAATGTAGCAACTTTTCTCTCTGTATTCAACTCGAAAATTTTTGATTTCTAAGTTATGTCATTGTTGCAGCAAATGAGCGATATATAAATATAAATATATTTATATGTATATAATATAATTGTACATAATATATGATTATTTATATGTAAATCTGATAATATATTACATATGTATTAATAATTGTAAACTTTTATAATAAAAAATATATATATTTTAAAACTGTTTTTATGTAATTTGCAATATTGTTAACTATATAATTTGTAAAGTTGTAAATCTTATTTTATTAGTGCAAATTCTATTAAATATTAAAAACATAAAATACATTACATAAGCACAGATTAATGAATAATTTGAAAATTTAAAATAATATTAAAATTTTTAGAATAGTTTAAATGTGTTGCAACGTGTTTTCCGCTCGAATCCGCCGTGGTTCGAGGGCACACGGCCAAATTGACGATAATCTCGAATAATCGCCCCAAAATGCCAAAAAAAAAAAGGAAAGAGAAACGGTAGCTCGGTATCAGGGAAAACCCCGAACGGTAGCAGGTAATATTGGGCGCCAGGCGCACGTAATCGCGCTGTCTCAATTAACGCACTAATACGCGACACGCGAATTTTCGGTAGCTCTGCGGAGAGCGACGTTCTCTTAGGGGGAGAGGAATCTGGAGAGAGAGTGTCGTAATAAATCCCAAGCTCACGTTACATATAGAAAGAAAGTAGAACATATTATACTAAAAAGGAGAATAGCTTCGTTGTACAGTTGTTCAGCATACGCCGGTAACAATATTCGCGACAATAAGAACGGAGTAATATAAATGTCGGATTTCTTAGGGGGAATGCAATGTGGTAGAAGGATCGCAAGGAAATATGAGAGAGAGTGCGGCGATAATCAAAGAGATATCGATACTCAATTTTTCGGTGTATGATACGGAGATCGTCGAAGGCGTCCGCGAATTTCTATTCTCGAGAGCCCGAACGGTAGCGCGAGAGCGTCTTCACGCAACGGGTGTACCAAAGTAACGTATCGAAAGCCGTCTTCACAATTTTCCGGTGATCCGGGCCCTCGCACGGGCAACTCTGACCGTAATCTTGACACGCGTAACAATTATCCTCAATTTTCCCAAACAATAAACACGATACCGACAAAATATACGGACCACTACACTGCAAAAACAAGTGTGTTACTTTTACACATTTTAAGCGTGTTATTCTGTAGACACTTTTTACACGTTTCATCGTGTGTAAAATAAGAACACACGTGTGTTGAATGTATGCATCTATGCGTGTTGTTTTTACACGTTTTACGCGTATTCGTTGCATTATGTGTATACGATGTACATGATGCAACATTTTGCACGTTACTTCTACGGCCGTCGAACACCCCTAAAATTGTTTTACAGCGGGATTTCTAATTTTTTTGATTCATTTTTCGTATGGATTTTCCGTAGGATTAATTTATTTATATGTTTATATTAAATTTTTATTTCTTTTATACGAATTTAAACACAAAATACAAACTTTTAATACTGATCTGATCAATTATTAATGATTTTATAAATTATAATATTTTGTTATACATATATTTGTATAGAGTTGTGTTTACATATATATATTTTAGTTAGGTAGCATGTTATATAGATAGGTCTATATATTAGTTAGCTTATATATTATACATTTTTATTACATGGTTAGTCACCCATTACAGAGTTAGTCATTATATATTTTCTTTAGTTCTTTGTATTTTTTTTCAATTAATTTTTTTTACACACTTATAAATGTGTTTCTTTTTTCCGTGTTAGTTTCGCTCGTGCGTTATTATCAACGTGTGTTGTACCGTACGATATGTGTAACATAGTACTTTCTGTATTATATCAACACGCTTTAAGTGTGTTTGAATTAACGTGTTGTTAACGAGTTGTAATCGAGAAGTGTGTATAACACCTAACCATATTAAAACTACACATTTACGTGTATTGTACACGTATTATTCTATTCAAAGTGTGTAGTATCAACACAGCAGCCGTTCAGTACACGTGAGCAAAGTGTGTTATGTCTTATTTCTACACACGTTGAACACACATCGAACACGGCCATTTTTTGCAGTGTGTACATTGCAAAAACAAGTGTGTTACTTTTACACATTTTAAGCGTGTTATTCTGTAGACACTTTTTACACGTTTCATCGTGTGTAAAATAAGAACACACGTGTGTTGAATGTATGCATCTATGCGTGTTGTTTTTACACGTTTTACGCGTATTCGTTGCATTATGTGTATACGATGTACATGATGCAACATTTTGCACGTTACTTCTACGGCCGTCGAACACCCCTAAAATTGTTTTACAGCGGGATTTCCAATTTTTTGATTCATTTTTCGTATGGATTTTCCGTAGGATTAATTTATTTATATGTTTATATTAAATTTTTATTTCTTTTATACGAATTTAAACACAAAATACAAACTTTTAATACTGATCTGATCAATTATTAATGATTTTATAAATTATAATATTTTGTTATACATATATTTGTATAGAGTTGTGTTTACATATATATATTTTAGTTAGGTAGCATGTTATATAGATAGGTCTATATATTAGTTAGCTTATATATTATACATTTTTATTACATGGTTAGTCACCCATTACAGAGTTAGTCATTATATATTTTCTTTAGTTCTTTGTATTTTTTTTCAATTAATTTTTTTACACACTTATAAATGTGTTTCTTTTTTCCGTGTTAGTTTCGCTCGTGCGTTATTATCAACGTGTGTTGTACCGTACGATATGTGTAACATAGTACTTTCTGTATTATATCAACACGCTTTAAGTGTGTTTGAATTAACGTGTTGTTAACGAGTTGTAATCGAGAAGTGTGTATAACACCTAACCATATTAAAACTACACATTTACGTGTATTGTACACGTATTATTCTATTCAAAGTGTGTAGTATCAACACAGCAGCCGTTCAGTACACGTGAGAAAAGTGTGTTATGTGTTATTTCTACACACGTTGAACACACATCGAACACGGCCATTTTTTGTAGTGTAATATTTCATAAAGTTTAAACGCATGTTTTATAACCATCATTGCATAGAAGTATCCTCCAGGTTTCAGCATATTATAAATATTGCGAAATTCTTGTCTATTAAATAAAAAAAAAAAAATATATATATATAATTAATTTCTAACAGTTATGTATGTGTTATAATACTTTTGGACTAAACAAATTTATTTAATACTAATCTTATGTTAATGTTGCACCAAAATCAATTAACATAGAGCTTATTGTTTCAATATGTTGTACTTTTTATCATTATATATAATATTTTGCATAAATATCAACATAAAAATAAAAAAAAAGCAATTTCGTGAAAATTTTTAAAAGGTTCTATAAAAATATTATTTATTTAAAACAACTTTTGTAAAACTTTTTTTCTTTATATAATAAAATTTAATTTATACTTACAGAATATCATTGCGAGAAAGTATCGTCGGAAAAGAGAAAATGTGATCGAATTGACCTATATATTTCTTGGGTAGATTCTTAGTTTGAATGTTAAATACTTCAAAATCAATTTCTTTGCTGCTTTTATATGTTTTTCTCGCATATTGTATCATTTTCTCTGAACTATCGGTACCTTAAAGTAATACGCAATATTTGAGAATTAAAAAATAATTTTGTCTTAAAATTTATTATTATACACACAATTTTATATAATTTATTCTTTATATTCTTACCTATTATTGTCGATTTACTCTCAAGCTTTGGCAATAAATAATTTTTGGTGATATTTCCAAAAGCACAATTCACTTCCATACATTTTGTTGGAACAAAGAATAGTTTTTTTTGTGATACTATTCTCATTAGCTCTTCAGCATATCTCAGCATTTGTTCTTTTATGGCCAGCTCCGGATTGAATTCCATATCTTTTTATGAATGGAAATAACTAACACTCAAAAAAAGAACACACGAAACACAACACTACTACAATATTTTATTGTTTTTTTTGGATTTTTGTTCACCGAACGAAGTTCACTTATTGTAAGAGAATATAATAATAGATATTACGAAAATTTCTGATAACACACGGTAACAATATACTTTGCACGATAGAATGCTATGATGTAGCTAGGACACGTTATGCGTTATAGTTATAGAAGTAAAGGCCCGAGAAATTTTGACCTTTTTATATACTCTTTCCTCCTTGTTCTTCTTCTTCCATTGGCTCTACAGTCCTTGAAGGGCCTCGGCCTGGCGTACTATTCGTCGCCACTCTTCCCGCAATCTCGCCAGATCCTCCTCATTCCTTGTCCGCGTTTGGCTTCGTAAGTCCGTCCGTGTTCCGAGGCTTTGTTTAGCTTTTTTAACATGTCTTTTTACTGGGTGGGGTTGTTAGCCCCACGCCCAACCCTCCTCCTTTCTTAACCTGGCTTGGGACAGGCTATGGCAGAGTTACTCTACTTCCTTCCACTCAGGTACAAACAGTGAACAGCGGGGAAACTAGCGAACAGTGGGGAAACAACAAAGTGAGAGATAGCTATGGTGTATGTTCGACACATGCACTAACTTATAGAAAATATGTGTGTGTGTGTGTGTGTGAAATCCCTAAAAAAAATATTATATTTGTAAAATTTTGTAAAAAGAATTATAAAAATATTTTTACAAATTTGAAAAAGCTTGTTAAAAATTAGCTTTTCAAGAACGGATTGAATAAAATCAATTGAATTAATCAAGTATATAAGTAAGTTAATTATGTACTATTAATTTATAATTGACTCGAAATGAAGGAAAAATTAAGATTTTATTATATGTAGTTTTGGTAAATACAATATATGTATATAGTTTAAACAAAAGTTTTATTTTCAGCAAATTTTCAGTAGCATAAAATGACCTTATTGAAGTAAAGTACGAAATTTTGATAGGCTCCAGCTACAATTAAACGTATACATTTTTGCAAATGTCTTATATTCGACAATCTTTAATAATAATTTACGAATACGCACATAGCTTGATGTTAATTATTTTATATTATCTTCCAAAATCAAATTTCATATATGTAAAAATGAATTTTTAGTCGTATATAAATAGATATATTAAACGCGAAAATATTTTAATAAAATACAGACGACGGCTAAAATTTTTTTAACATTATTCATGCCATTGGTGATATATGTATGTCAAAATCAGTAGTGTTAATTTTTTTTTTTTTTAACATATTTATATAACATATTGTACATGTCTATATAAGGTTGTGCGTGAGGCAGGTTGATACATCAAAGATTATACTGCGTAAAGTAGATACAACCATTTATTAATAAAGACACTTATCGCTAGATCCGAGGATTTGGTGATTTAGCTATAAGTCGAGAGCTGAGTACGTTTTATGTACAAAAAGAAGACATTTTTTTCGAAAGTTGGCGTTTTAGTCCTTCCAAATGGTTCCATCTGAGCGCCAAATGAGTCAGACAATAGACTGCCTCGGGCATTCCCAGTTGGGCCGAGCGCAACAGATCGAGCCGAAAGGCCTCGAGTTTAACGCGTGAAAAGCTGAAACGGTTAAAACATGTGACAAGGGTCTGCCGTCACATATTATATATAAACAAATATTATAATTATTACACAAATATGTAATTAAAAAATTGAAATAGTCGATATAGGGAATCTAATGTTGTATTCAAACAAATCTCTATGGGGTTGTACAATAATTTCTACATATCATTTTTCTATTTACTTAGTTAATATTTGATTTTTGATGCCGACTAATTGCTGAATATCACAGGAATATAGCAGATCGCATAAGGAAATATTTAAAAATTTTGAAAAATTGATTTTACTTTTCTTAAATCTTCTGAAATGCTTATAATATCAAGAATGAATCGCGTTAAGTAAAATTTCGTAGACATAGGCAAAGAATCGTACAAATATGGACCATCTGCAGGACATAGGTCTAAGATTATTGCCGTCTATAACAGGTTTTCTTTCATTTTCAGCTTTTGTGTATTCATTGTATACATAAAGTGATAAATGAATGGAGAAAGTAAAGATTTTCAAAGAAAATTTTTACGAGCGTATATTTCTAACAGGCAAAAATATCAAAAAATGCAATAAGAGAGGTCACAAGCAGAAATTTTCAAGTAAGATGTGTGTTGAGCCAAGCGGCTTTTTAAGAAAAGCACTGTGCTCATAAATTACAAATAAATAATCAAAATAAAAATTATTTTAATTAATAAAAAATTTGTTATATAAATTCGATAAATTGATAAATCTTTTTTTTATGTTATATTTGCATACGTTAGGAATTTTGAATAAAATCGCATTTTTTTAAAATTAGTCTTTTTAATCGTTTGACATAATCTTTATAAAGTTATAGAATCGCTCGACTTTAATTATTTTTAATAAATAAGAATTTTATACATATTTGATTGTGTTGTTAAAATTAAATTTATGTAATGTTTTTTTAATTTTTTTCTGTTTTTCTCTTTTTACTTTTTAAGAAATATTATTTTATTAAAAAATATATGAAAAAAGAATAGTAATCATTTACGTTTTACAATTTGATAATAATTTTGAGAATAAGAATGAAAAAACTGCACTACTTGAATAAGCAATTTTTTACTTATTTTTTTACGAAGAAATTTCTTTCATAATTCAATAATAACGAATTTGTAACAATGATGATAATTATAATGAGAGAGATCGAAATAACTTGTTAAAACATTCTAAATAATGTGTCTCGAAAATCCTAATGTATCTGTATTATATATTTTATATATTTATGATATGACTAATGTGTATCGAAAAATCTAATGTATCTCGATGCGAATTATCATGGTAAAAGTATTTCTGCTTTACTTTTTCTGTTTATACTCATGTACGATTTCTGACATCGAGTAATTACTATTGTCACGATGAGTCACACAAGAGCCGCACATTTAAGGTAGTTTTCTTGTGAATCGCAATTAATAAGAAAAATTTGAAAATTTAGCTATTTATTATTAAATATGATATCTACACGTTTGTACAATTTAAAAATACTTGACCGTTCCAAACGCGAGATAATCGCTCAAAAATTGCATTTTTTTCAGATATTACATACACAAAAAGTAAGAAAATCTCATGTTTTAGCTTTTAATAATTAATAGGAACAACAAGAAAATAATATAAGACAGATATATGGAAGAAATAAATTACACTTTAGGAATATGTTACACTCTAGAAATATTAGTAAAAAACTGAAATTATTAACCGTTTAGTTTTAGAAATGCAATAATAAAAAGATGTTTACTTTCACGGTTATTCGACGTGAAAGAGCGATTGAAAAGGATGCGCCGCAGCTCATTGTTTTGTGTGTGAAGGTCAGAAATACTTAAAGGTTTCACTTGTATAACCATAAATAATCAGATGTTTTAACGTTGACTTATAAAATTTTGAATTGTACTGTCGCAAGACGACTGCCTTAGGAATATATTTTAATGCTTTCTTTTTTTTTATTATAAATAAAGAAAGCAAACCAATATGTTTATCGGCAAAATATAGTTTATCTGCTAAATAGCTCTATTCTTGCTCGAATGAGTCGATATTTTCCATTCACGATGTTTCCAATGTATATCGAGAAAGCCTAACGTACGAAAAATCATGATAAAAATATGCTTGCATTTTTTGTACCTACGTAGGTATGATTTTTGCCTTCGAGCGATTGCTGTCCGATGAATCATGCGTTGCATATTTGAAGATAATATTATGTAGGGACAAGGAAGGACAATAGAGAACAAGATATACTTTTTGGTTGACTGTAGGTAGAAGTTGTGTAGAAGAAAAGAAAACAATGTCCTTGTGGTCTTGACGGAGAGAGCATTTTACTTCGTATATCTCAGTTTTTAAAAGAAAATATAAAACTAGAACTGATGTTCAATATTTCCTCATGCCGATGCTGCACGAAGTATTGATGAAAAATTAGAACCATGTATTGCTCTATTTATTCCGGCCTAAAATCCTTTTTGATTTTTTTGTCTTATATATTACAGATTAATATAATACTTTGCAGTTAATAGTAATACACAAGACTCTTTAACAGACATATTTTTTAGAAATTTTGTAACATTTATGATGCTCTATAAATAATTATATATATTTTTATAATTACATATATATAATTATAAATATATAATTAGATATATAATTATAAATATATAATCATAAATATGCGAATTTATAATAATTATATTTTATTGTTTAGATTATTCAGAAAATTTAAGAAAAATATCATATACTCTTTAAAAAATGGAAACTGTTCACGTTGAAATAACATAGAAAAATTGTGCACAGATTATGTTATTACTATTTGAGAAAATTAATAATCACAAGATATATATTTATCTTTTAATTTTTGTTAATAGGAAGATTATAAAAATTATGACTCTTAATTTTACGACTATATCTATGAATAAGAAATTAAGAAAATGTGCATTGATACCAAATGATTTCATAAAATGCATTGATGTTTATGAAGAGAGACTTAGACTTAAAGAAAAAAAAAAAGAATAAGCCTAAGCCTTGTAGAAAAAATATAAAGAAAATGCAACTTGAGAACATATACATTAGATTTAATATCTTTATTAAAATAATTTTAATACAAAATTTTATAATAACCCATAATTAAAATTGTTTATAAAGTTTCAATTAAGATTAAAAATATATTCTTATAAAATTAATTTTGAAAATCAATTCTTAAAAATTCTTAAGAGATCTCAACATTTTGAAGTTCTTGCAATCACTGAAAGATCTTCGTACAACAATTTATAAAAATGTTAATTACAACTGTAAATTACAACTCGTCCTTAAAATTTTTTAAATCTGCACTATGTAACTTCATCCGATGTGTTAGCTGATTCCAAAATGTCATTCTTTCCGAGAGAAGATTGTTTTCCATAATTATCTTAGACGAATTTCCTATGTATAGATACTCTGGTGAATAATTTGTTTTCACCGGCTTCCACTTTATGGGAATTGCCTTCGTGACCTTTGGCGTTGGATTTCTAAAGAATTTTATTATAATATGTACCTTATATACTAATGCATCATTTTCAACGTATATAATCAAAAGAAAAAATTATTATAACTCCATTATTAACTCATTGTATAATTATTATAAGATAATCATGATAAAATAATGCAAAAAATAGACATTATTACGCTAACTATTATCGTGATTAAATATTAATTTTATTATATACACACATTGGTCTTTCACATTTTTATAAAATTTATATATATATATAAAATTCTGGGTAAATATGCATAATAACGGACCCAGCCCCAATCACCTTGACCTTGACATATGTTGTCAAGGTCATAGGCCTGAGTAACCTCCAACAAATTTTAGCCGTCGCTTGTTGTTTAATAAAAAGTTATTAACAAAAGAAGTTGCAAAGAAAATATAAAATATCAGAAACGTATGTGCACACACACACACACACACACACACACGCGCGGGGAGGTGCAAGGGGGGCCTTTGGCCCTCCTCCCGCACCCTCCCGCCAGTAGGGGACGCATTGCGAAGAGTTCAATTACAATGGACACATGCTGTAAGTTGTAAAGCGAGGTCCACCCTGCCTACCGGCGGGGAGGGTGCGGGAGGGGGGGCCGAAGGCCCCCCCTTGCACCCCCCCTGTGTGTGTGTGTGTGTGTGCACATACGTTTCTGATATTTTATATTTTCTTTGCAACTTTTCTATATATAATGGAAAAGTATTTATTATAATGTTATTATAATGTCATTACAATGGATATGCTTTGCTCATTATATCGAAGAAAGCATCGAAACGCTGTTTATTACAGGTTAGATTTATAAATTCGTAAAGCAACATTTTCCGTTTAATTTCTATCTAGCCACCAAGAATGACGCAAATCAACTGAGAGGGATTTGTTATGATATGTCTTGTTATGATTTATCTTGAAGGGCATAGTAATATTATATGTAGTAAAGTAAACGCGTGAGCGGGTGAGGGGCGGAGCCCCTTCCCCTGCACCCACTCCCCACAGTACATTCACAGTACAGTATATTTAATGTATATGGTGTCACAAATATTGGTTTTATTTAGTAAACTTTTTTTGTTAATAACTTTTTATTAAACAGCAAGCGACGGCTAAAATTTGTTGGAGGTTACTCAGGCCTATGACCTTGACAACATGTCAAGGTCAAGGTGATTGGGGCTGGGTCCGTTATTATGCATATTTACCAAATTCTGATATATAAGTCATAATAAAATCACGATGTAAATCCGAATTGTGAGATAGCTGGTTGTATTCAGTAATAAATTTTATCGCTAAAAATATTAACACTTACCCGGAATTTGCAAAATTGTACCAGAGTTCGGTCATGATACTAATTATCTCGTTATCCTCCTTGGACAATTCCGTTTCCACGAACAATTGTTCACCCACAGGGAACAAATACTGCAATTCGTCCGCGTGTGACACTCCATAATTCCTTTCTCTATCGTCGAATATCGAGCTAAAAGATGCTCCCTCTGTACGCGAAGTAGTAATAATAGACTGATGAAGTTTGATTCACAATAAAGTCTTGGATAGCTTCGTGAGTGCCGTGATTAAACCACGCGTCGCTGTACATCTGCAAAATTATTAGGTTAATACAGAAACTAATTAAATTAATTAGTAATTAAATAGTAATTAGTAAAAACTAAATTACATCGATGACTTTGAATCTAGCTTCATCGGATTCATCGATGTCTTCATTGCCGAAGTAGAATTCGCGAATACTAGTGCTTATTTCATCTCGAAATTGTGTATCTCGAAGACGGTATCGCTCTTCGTAGTATAAGCTGAGAGGTGCAACATTGTGAAAATCACTATTCAATTTCTTCACATGTTCACCCTGATCTCGTCCGTAAATACCTAAGGAGCATCTTATGCATAAATTGTTTGTTCAACTTAAAAAAAATTTTATATAAGAAATTTTATATTACGTTATCATAAAATAAGATTAATCGAAATTTTAATAATGCTTGTGTCGAAGAATTATCCAATAATTTATTAATATGTAATAATTTGCAACACGGTTAAAAGTGTGATGTTAAAACTGTATTTACATGTTATCTAGATTTTGTTTCTAAAACAAATACTTTTATAAGGTTTTATGCAAGCAAGCTTTGTTGAAATAAGTTACAGGAAGAAGTAGTTTTCCGATCTTATTCTAAAAATTATCTTCAAAATTTTATAAATGTTTCTAAGAAAAATTATCCTGCGCAGTTTTCCGATAATTGTAATTCTAAAATGATAATATCATGTAAATCTCTCGGTTTTTGAACTGGAGATCTATGTAGAAAGTTAGTAGTCCCTTATCTGCTACCTTAAGGGTTCCTTCTTCTGATGTAATTCCTGTTATCCAAGGTTTATCAGCTATACGGCCTTGTCGCACGGAAATTAATGGATCTTCCGCCATAACACCTGTGTGTCTGGGTTCGATCACTGGTTTAAAGGGTATCATTGGACAATAACCATAATGCTGAGATAAAACAAGGGATAATTAATTAATTTAAATTATAGAAAAACCAGGAATAAAAACATATGTTTCATAGGAAGATAAATAAGGCTTTGTTGAATGGTAATAAAGAAGTATGACATAAGAAAACTAATTAACAACAGTGCTAAATAGAGTGATAAACAAACTCTATAATTAAATATCAAAATAATATCAAAATAAAGGAAAAAATATTGAAATAATTAAATATTAAATAATAAAATATTAAAACATTAAAATATTAAAATTAAATAATAAATATTAAATAAGTATTAACTAATAAAGTATTAAAAATAAAGTCAAGTCAAGATTAAAAGAATCGAGCGATTTGTGTGATTTTCAATTCACGGTCTATAATGTATTGCGCGTTTATTAAAAACTCGATCAGTTTAGCCTTTATTGAAAACCGAAAATCTAAAATACACGTTTTTTGATTACAATATTAATCGTTCAATGTAGAAATACAAATTTGTTTTTATTTTTATATTTAATAAAATTATTTCTACACAAAATAAATTCATTTTTATGCAGATTTCTAAAACATATGTTATTTTTCTCAGAATTAATCATCTGTTCGTTAATAGCGCAACATTTGAATGATTGATAAAATATGCAGAATATCGTATTCAAGAAATAGGGAAAATTTCTATTATCGATATCATAATTAGCGATGACGATTCTTTAGTTAATCAGTCTCTTGCAACTTGTTTCCTGTTTTTTTTTTTTTTAATTTCAATCGATAGAGGTGCGATGCACGAGCGTGAATAAAAATGTCAATTACATATACAGAAAAACATGCACGTCTCGTTAAACTGGTTTTTCTCGCATCGCCAGAACTTTGTGAACATATTTATTCACACAGTTTCGTAACTGAATTAGATTATTTAAAACACATATTACTCATAAATAAAAATTATCTTGTCAGAAAAATTCCTACGGCGCCTATTTAAATAAATAAAGTATCAACAAACAAATAATATCGGTCACAATAAATAAATAAATATTTTAATAAATTTCATGAATATATATATACCAGATGTCTCATTTTAAAGGACTCACTCAAATATCTCATTGTCAGAAACACTGCGTTAAATAGAAAAATGTTTTCTACAAAAGTTGTAAGGTTTCGAGGGGGACATAACATAGTAATATTCATTTGACCTTGGGCAGCATCTCCAAGGTCAAGTGAAGGTGAGAATTTGAAGGTGAGAAGGTGAATTTTGAAGAAAATAAAAAAATGCTTCAGATAAAAGTTGTTCAAATTAATTAGTAGAAAAAGATGTTATAATAAAAATATGGGTTTCCATTTAAAACATTTATTCTCACCTTCACTTGACCTTGGAGAAGTGGCCCAAGGTCATATGAATATTACTATGTTATGTCCCCCTCGAAACCCTACAACTTTTGTAGGAAACATTTTTTGATTTAACGCAGTGTTTCTGAGATATTTGAGTGGATCCTTTAAAATGGGACACCCGGTATATATATATGCAGATTGATGAAAACGTGATCTATCATCATAATTTTTTTCGAGTTTATTTTAATTTTGCATCGGGACACGCCTATTCCAAAGTGGGATAAAATGACTTCGCGTGACTGTTCACGGATCATGCAACCATATCAATGTCAGTATGTAAGCATACATATATAATTTTTCTGAAACTGATGCACGCGCAGAGATATAGAGCTTGTCTCTCACTGTTACGCTTTTAACAGCTGTGCATGAATGTGTTTAGATGACATTTTAAGTTAAATAGTAAAAGTAGATAGTTCACGTGCATACAAAATATTAATATTACAAATTGGTGTGTGTGAAATTGGCGTCTCATTTTGTGGAAACTCATAAATAAATAAGAGTTCTAGCTTTATTTACAATAGTTCTAGAGTTCCTGATAGTTTAAACAAATAATTCCGGCCATTAAAGCAAAAAAATCGATTCGGACAAACTGAGACGCCAAGTTCACGCAGCGAATGTACATGCCCAGAACTATATGAGAACTGCTTTAAATGAAGCAGAACTATTGAAAATCGACTGGCGTCTCACCTTTAAAGTCGAAAAAATGCATTTTTCGATCAAAATAATTAGTTTAAAAAAGTTCTAAGTGATTTATTTATCAGAACTCTTTGGAAATGTAATGTACATGCCCAGAACTATATGAGAACTGCTTTAAATGAAGCTGAACTCTTGAAAATTGACTGGCGTCTCACCTTTAAAGTGGAAAAAATGCATTTTTCGATCAAAATAATTAGTTTAAAAAAGTTCTAAGTGATTTATTTATCAGAACTCTTTAGAAATGTAATGTACATGCCCAGAACTATATGAGAACTGCTTTAAATGAAGAAGAACTATTGAAAATCGACTGGCGTCTCACCTTTAGACTCGAAAATATGCATTTTTCGGGCAAAATAACTGTTTTAAAAAATGTCTACTTGTTTTAATTATCAGAATTCTTTGGAAAGGCAATATACATGCCCAGAACTATATGAGAACTGCTTTAGAATAAGCAGAACTCTTGAAAATCGACTGGCGTCTCACCTTTAGACTCGAAAATATGCATTTTCGGGCAAAATGATTGTTTAACAAACTTTTTAATTGTTTTAATTATCAGAACTCTTTAAAAATGTATTGTACATGTCAGAAACTATACGAGAACTGCTTTAGAATAAGCAGAACTCTCGAAAATCGACTGGCATCTCACTTCGACATCTATAGCTATTGGTATCCGGTTGTCTTTATTGTTGTTTAATTAGTGTTTTTTGCTTTTAAAAGGTAGAACTCTTCTTAGAACTCATGTAGAACTATAGATCTTTTCATTTCTGATAATTACTGATAAGGAAAACGCCGTAGGACAAAGTGGTGAGACGCTGCGTGAACTTGGCGTCTCAGTTTGTCCGAATCGATTTTTTTGCTTTAATGGCCAGAACTATTTGTTTAAACTATCAGGAACTCTAGAACTATTGTAAATAAAGCCAGAACTCTTATTTATTTATGAGTTTCCACAAAATGAGACGCCAACTTCACACTACAAACTGGACTTGATTTATGTGCTCGACTTTTTACATAAAGATTACATCAAAATAGTAATTAACAATTTAAATCAGAGATTACATTAGAATAATTATTAATAATTTAAATAAGATTATATTACAAATAATAAATGTGATTCATATACAGGATGTTCTATTTTAAAGAAATAAAAAAAATTTTATATTAAATAAATAAATAAAAAAAAAATATATATCTTATTAGACTTAGGTATAAAAGATAAAGAGCCAGAGAGAGAAGGAAATAAAAATTTATAAATTTCATGCAACACGTAGCAACGCTATGCACACATGATTGGCAGCTTAACGAATGCCTTCAGATACCTGTCGAAATAAAGAATAAAGAAATGCGTAAGAAGGCCGCACGAGAAAACATTTAACAAGCAGTCAAAGTATTAAATATTCAGGTCAAATTCCAGCAGTTAATTCAAGTTCTTAGATTATATATATACATACTTTGCATCTAATTAAATGTTACATTTGCACACTCTAAGACACCTATATTTATGTGAAAAATATACGAAGCCTATAAATCGACAGAGAAATTAATTAGTAAGAAACAAATTGTATTAAATTATTCGATAATTGAAATTATTTATACTTCTTCCTTTTACTTCGAGATTTAAGAAACATGATTGAGATCGTTTCAACATTCATTCATTTAATATTAACGAAAGAAAAACTCCAGTAAATTAGAAGTATAGTAAAATAAATTGTTTATTTTTAAATAATCTATAATTGTAATTAAAAAAAATTGTATTTTTTAATTATAATATTTCGTTTTACATATATTAAATTGTCCCGTTTAATTTTAATTTTAACATTACGATAACTGTCATATTCATGTTTTATTTATATAATATTTTTTAATTATATTATATAAACTCTCTTAATAAAATATTATTATTGTTGAAAATATTATACATGACATCATCTACAATGATTCGTTATTATCAGAGATAAATATGTTAAAAAATTCATTTACCTACCTAGAAAAGACGATCGGTACCAATAAATCTCCTTTGCGTTTTATATTTTTATATTAATATTTAATTTATATTTTAAACTATATGCATTATTATAATTCAAGAAAGAATATAATGTATTAAAAGATAAATATTTTTTATATTTTATATAATTAATAATAATTATAATATAATAATAGATTTAATATTTATATATAATATAATATTTTATATAATATAATATTTTATATATAATTGATATCAATTATTTATATAATTAAAGAAAGAATATAATAAATTTAAAGATAAATGTCATTTAAATATTTTAAAGAGATAAATTATAAGGAATTAAAAACCACACAAAGACCGGAGAGAATAAAAGTGTTTCACACATATAGATGCAAATATATATACATATTAATGTGATTTATTATGAAAATCTTGCCAAAGACCTTACCTTCTGAAAGAGGGTTCACCATATGGTAATGAACACTTGCGCCTCCCGCACTTTCGCCAAAGAGAGTCACTCTGTTCGGATCACCGCCAAAAGAAACGATATTCTCCTGCACCCATCGCATGGCTTGCTGCTGATCTTTCAATCCAAGATTGCCCAGACATTCCAGGTCCTCCGTACTCAAGAAGCCCAGCGGTCCAAGTCTAATGCAAAAAATCGACGTGTTATTACGCATAACACATCTGTTATTTAAAAATCGATTTCTCTTTGAATTACGAGGCGCATTTTTTAAGTAAGGACCGTTTTGAAATAAAAAAAAGATCTTAACAATATAAAACTATAAAAAATAATTTATTATAGCCAAAAAACTTCTACAAGCTTACTTTATTTTTCCACATAATCATCATAAACGCCGTTACTAAGTGGTTCAAGACACAGGCGGCAGACTTTTAAGAAAATGGAATTATGAAGCTGTTGAAATTATATCAAAAATAGGTGGAAGTCAATGATGATTATGTGGAAAAATAAAGTAAGCTTGTAGAAGTTTTTTGGCTAAAATAAATTATTTTTATATGTTAAGATCTTTTTTTTATTTCAAAACGGACCTTACTTTAAAAATGCGCCTCGTATATAAAAGAAATTGTAATAACTTTCTTACTCCTCCTCCCCAATAATTGTGTAAAAACAAACATCATTCATTGTGCATATAATATTTTTACATAATTTTAATATAAGAAATTACACATCTCTGCGTGTAAAAAATTAAATTACACAATTAATCTTAGAGTGACATTAGTCATCCACGTGGTATAAAATTTGAATACACTTATTGTACTAAAGTGTAAGTCTCTTTTTCAAAATATAAAGTTACATTTTCATTATTTTTATAAAATAATTAAAATTAGTTGATAAAAATAAATGAAAATGAAAACTTTTATGATTATTTTGACAAGAAAAATTTTGATTAGATTTTATCTTATCAGAGGAACATTTTAAAAAATCTTACGTAAGAACTACTTCAACTTCCTTCTCCCAAAAGCCTAACGTAATCTAAGAATGACCCCTATATGTCTTTATATTTTAATTCGTCTGAAAATAGATGACAGATGTCAATCATGCAATCAATAATGTCATTTAATAGCGACCCCTTCAAGGTTAAAGAATAATCAAGATCGAACTTCACCGAAAATTGAGGGTGACGAGGACAAAATCGTGATCCAGCAGAAACTTGGGCCCGTAAAATTCGGAATGACCAGCCCCGGTGAGCCATCCGCCACCGTGAAACCAGATCATGACCGGATATCGATGGGCGGTGGATGACGGCGTTTCGGAAGCGCGCTGCGTATAGCCGTTCAGGTAAAGACAGTCCTCGCCGCCGACGATCTCTTCCTGATATGTGTAGCTATTCCGTTGCGTACAAATTTCCGCGTTTTCCACAGCTGCTCGTACTCCGTTCCAGGCGGCCGCGAGTTGAGGCGGCTTCAAAAAAATTAAATTGCGATGATTTTGATTCATCCATGCATGGAAATTGATCTTGCGAAGGCTCGACGATGCTGGACAAATTAAGCGTTTCAAGGACACGACACTTTGGTGAAATAAAGAAATTTATCTTGTCTTGAGATCAATAAATTGTCTTGGATACTAAGGTATCCAGAAGCTAGTAAGAGTCAAGGACAGATATTAGGTGCAATAAAATTCTTTTTAAAATCTTCTATACTTATTTTGAACGTTTCCACTCTTCGATGATCCAAAGAAAGGACCAGAAAGTTAAACAATAGGTATAGAGAAATTTAAAAAGAATTTTATTGCTCCTAATATCAGTGCCTGACTTTTACTAGTCCTTTTTATGAAACTGTCTTGAGACACAATATGAAATTGTTGTTTCAGAACGTTCAATTAAATTGTTTGGTTTCTTTAGAATTAGTCAATGTTTTTAGAAGTGGAGACAAAAATATTATTAATAAGAGAGCCGAATTTAGCGAAAGTAGGCAAAAATTTAGTAATAGAAAAAATTAAGTAATAAAAATTATTTCGATTATGCTTTAATATTATTAAAATTTTATTCGTAAAATTGTACGAATATATAATAAATATATATTACACATTTGTACAAAATAAATATTATAAACATCACGAGAATTGTATATAAAATCTAAAAATTATAGTGTATAAATTTTCTACAAATATAGATGTTTTACTTATATTGCAGAATTGAATATCGAAAATAAATTTAATACGGGCATTTATATTTATTATTATATAATATTTATTATTTAACGAGTCTTATTTGATATGGTATTTATATTTATTATAATATTAAATATTTTATAATACTGTAGTTTTATAATATAGTTTAATGAGATTTCCAATTGTGTTTTGCTCTTCCGTTTTTTACGCAAAAATGTTCTGAAAAATGAACCTTATATTTAATATGTAAATGTTCAAGTGTAGAGACAACAAATTTCGCATTGATGCGTCAGCCATTTGTAATGCTGATTAATGTATGTACATGTATATTTTATGTTATTATTCGAAGCGTAGGTAATTTATGCGCGTGCTTATTCTTGTAAGCGACTTATACGTATGAGTAAATTATTCCTGATGAGCAAAATTATGACGATGTTTATGATTAAGGAAACTCGTTTGTCATACTTGTATTGGCTTTTTACAAAATTAAGTTAAAATTATTTTTAATTTAGCCATTTTGATTTATCGAAATAGAAAAAATTTGCAAAAATTTGTAACATTATGTGTAACATTAAAGATCTTTATGTTAAATATTTTAAAATATTAATTGGTATATTTAATACCATTCTTGACATAAAACTCAAGATTTGATCTCGAATCTCAATTCATGATTCAAATATTAACCTGATATTATTTGTGATATTAATTACAATTAAGTATAATGTCTTTATTGAAAAATGTAAAATTTTTCAATACAAAATTTGCAAAAATAAACCACAGAGTGTATTGGTGAATGACTTTACTCGTGTTTATATTTGCATAATAACATCTTTTTTCATTTTCAGAATAGATCGATGATATTACGTACGAAGAATTATGCAATGTGTTTGTGATTATCTCATATTACATAATTGAGAAAAAAAATAATCGACAGCTAAAGACATTTAGACTTTTATTTATTAAGAGTTTCCTATAAAAAATTTAACTGCAAGATTTAATTAGAAAGAATCAATAAGCACATACATTTCTTTATAAACATAATAGTAAATAAAATATAGAACGATGACGTATTAAAACATACATTAAGAATAAAATAAATACTTTAAATTCTCATTTTATTTATATTTATTTATATTTATATTTTTATATATTTACTTTTCATTATATTAGTAAATGAGAAATACATTATACAAATTCGAGTAGAGAAAATTAAGAAATATATATTATACATTGCTAAAAATTTTAAATTAACATTTTATATAATTACATATGACAAATGTTAAAAAGAATTTGTTATATAATAAAATAATAATTAAATTTGATACGTCAACATATTTTAGTTTCATTTCCGCTATTGTTACGGTTTACTTTATATCTAATTGATGATAAATTTCCAAGCTTCTAGAATTCAAAATTAATATCAGATAATTTTTCTCTCTTCCCCTCTCTCTTTCTCTCTCCTTTTTTCTCTTTTTTTCTCTTATATCCTTATATCAGGTATTATATTAACATCACTGAATACGCGTGATGTTACGAAATAAACGATGAATAAAATGCAAGGAGCAATCTTCGTAAGTCGTTAAATGACGAAGGCAATCGACCAGCAGAATATCTAATGCGAGCAAATAATATTATTAGCATGATTTCCGTGATGTATATATTGCGACGTCTTTACCCGCCTCGCGAACGCCGATCGCGAAGGGGGGTTCGTGCAATCTCAAAAGTTCAACGGTAATGATTAGTTATTCGTTAACGATAGAAATTCCGGTATCCGGAGCGTTCGTTAAATATGCGAACCTTCGGTAACCGGGGTGCTCGGTAATATACTGCAATTCGGTAACCCGGTATGTTCGTGAAATAATTGGGCGCCAGGCGCGATTTCTCGCGCCACGGTAACGAGAATATTTTAGAGTAGCGGAATAGCGGTCCGGCTTCCGGCTGCGCCTAGCCCAGTCTATGGGTGAGACACGGTAGTTTACGATTAGAGGTACGTTTCGAAAAGGCGCTCACCGAGACAATTAACTGTATTGTTTACGCAGAATTTGATAATGTAATAGAAATCGATTCGTCTCGTCAAGTCATTGTCGATTTTTCCGGTTAAATTTTTTATCACGGTATGCTTCTCGTTGCAGCATATTCGATTAAAAATTTTTACGTATTTTTCTTATCCCCACCCTCCTTTACTTTCATTCACCGATGCGTTTCAAGAGAAAAAAACTTATAATGTAACGAAAAAAAATATCAGTTTCCTTTGAGACGCTCTCGTCGACGGATCGTGAAAAACTTAAACCTCGTCAACAAAAACGTATAAGTTTTTTCTTCGCAATATGGATATAGTCATCGACATACAAGGCTTCCGCGATGCGAGCGAGAAGTTTCTTCCCAAGGAAGTCGCGGTTGTTGCGATTAACGCGTCGATCGTCGACCACTGGATTATGATGCCGCCGCATCCGTTCACTGAATTACCCGAAAAAGTAAGACGACAAAACTGCTGACTCACACGAAATTATCATGGGATCGAATGGTTCGACGGCGAGACTAATCCAAAATATTTTACATTGCATTTATGTGAAATTATAAGGCACACGCGTCACATTTACGTTAGAGGCAGTGAAAAAGCACACTACTTGCGAAATCTACTTTCCAGAGAGATATATAATTTGGAAGGTATCTCTCCAGCATTTAAAAATCTAATTAGATGAAGAGTGCGGACAATATTGCGCTCATCACGGAATTCGAAAAATCTTTCATTGCGCGTTACATAACGTTTACAAATTGAAACGTTGGCTACTCGATCAAAATAATAGCGGCAGCAGCGATACTCTCAGCGTAAGTCAACCCGATACTTGTAGTTCCCCCGAAAATTATCAATTGAGTGACAGCGACGACGACGTCAGCTATGAAAGCGTGAAAACCAGCTGCGACAAGGATTATTCTGCTAGCAACGTAAATGGCAATTCCGTTCTAATTCATAATATTAAAGCTTAAACGGATAATGTATTAGAGATAAAAAAATTGTCGAGAGCCGAGCAGGCGATTGAAAAAAAAGAAGAAAAAGAAGAAAGACTTGCAAAGCTCAAATTGACGAGCGAAAACGTTATAGCGGGAGAAATAAAAACCGAAGTTATTCAAATAATACCAGGATCCACGCGTTCGTCGTTGTACCAAAAAAATGAACTCTTGCGAAATTCTACGAGCATTGAGCCATATCAATGTCAGGCATGCGGGTGTCTATCCCGCCAACAGAGTTCCGAGGGTGTGGACGAGGTCGACGGCTATCGTCGCTAATACAGACGATCATAATCGACCTGAAGAACATTGGGTCGCCTTTTTCCTCGATGAACACGGAACAGGCACCTACTTCGACAGCTATGGAATACCACCCTTGGAGCCCGGATTTCTCCTTCGTCTTCGATGAAACTCCATCATCCACCGATGGAACACTCGACAACTACAAAGATTTTTTTCACAAACTTGCGGACAATATAGCTGTGTATTTCTATATTATATGTCTGTCGGTTACGATCTTAATCAGTTTCTTACTCTTTTTACCGAAAATTGCGAACACAACGACCGATTAGTCGTACATTTATTTCGCAAAATTTTTCTTCGTTGAAGTAAGAGGCGTGTTAACGTAGTTGCTAACTGATATCATATGTAATTCAGTAATTTCAATAAAATACTTTTATGTATCGATTTAAACTTTATGTATTTGTAATATCAATTTATATGAAGAATTAGTAATAATAAATGTGTGTGAAACTTTTTACTTGTACTTTTTGTTATTTTTCTCACATTCTCTAACCTCATAGCAAAACAGAAACTCGATCTTTTAAAAAACTTTAGGGTAATTTACGACCTCGATAACATCAGCTGTCTCAATATTGCGTCTCAGACTCCCATGCCTGATCATATCTGTTTTATTATCCAACAAATGTCCATGCACTTCCTAACTATATTGTTTACTAGAATGCTAATGCACGTGTTTTTTATTAGAACTCTTTTTGTTACCTGAGGTGCCGATAGTACCCGTCAATGTGACGTTGAGTAATCGGTTAGCTATAATTACGGACGCTGGCCGATTGTATTTTTTGTATATCTTTTTGTTTCCTTTGTTACCGACGATATTTGGCAATGCGACGCTGAGTAAGCGCTCGGCCGAAATAAATGCTTGTGTTAATTTTTTTCAGCGCTATACATGGACGCCGGTGCCCATTCGCTCTACCGCAAGAGGTAGACGGGGATGTCATACTCCCTACAATGATTTCGGTATACCACGGCGACTTTAGCATTTTATCGTTATTTTGTCGGATAATTTTGTCACCCCTCTGTCATGTCATTAGTCGTCTACTTAAATATAATATTGCGTAATCTCTTCCTTTTCAATTATTTCTTACCGTATTTATTATCGAAGATTTCCTTCGACGCACCGGGACCTATGCAAATATGTTTTATTACCCTTTTTTTGTCTCACCGGCGGGACCAATCGGCATTCCCTCCACCATTCCCCTCTCTAGAGTCAGCGGCCGAGTGGTGGGGGTTAGTTTGACGGGCCATATCTGACAGCGTTAGTGACCGAGTGGTGTGGGGCCGGCGCCAGTGGCCGAGTGGTGGGGGTTTGTTATGACGGGCCATACACATGCCCACTTACTACTGACAAACAATTATATAAATAGTATCGAGAATGGAAAGCATTGAGGAACGCAATTATCTTGGAGCTCAGAAAGCATTCGAATTCAATTTAAAAAATAGGAAACAAGTGATAGACACATATATAGTTTTGTGAAGCATTTAATAAACCGTTACGATATTCTACTAGATTTCTCCAAACAGAAGTGAGATTTTGCAAAATCCTGTTCAAAGAGATGATGAGGCCAGTCAATATGATGCTGAAAAATTTATTTAAAACTTTAGGCAGCGATTAGAGAAAGAAAATATGTAATTATAACATTTATATTATAATCAAAGCAGACGTCGCATGAAATTCTTTTGTTCTCTTGTTCAAACCTTGTTAGCACACACAAGTAAAAAAATCGCAATGCAACAAATTGACGTTAACGATTTGAAAAAGAAAATTATAAAATGTTATATTTTGCACAAATTTAATAGTAACAACTATTTCCTTATCAGTCTGATAAACATGAAATTAATTAAAATGAAAATCAAAGTGTGTCAGAATATTGCGAGAGCAGATTACTCGTTGCTACAAGAAAATGTCTCAATGAAAGAATCGAATGGTTTCGCATTTTGGTATAATAATATATTTAAGACACTTATGAAAACTAATCAAGAAAAGAAGAATATAGCTGGCAAAGTGTTTTTACTTATTATCGATTGCACAACGCATCTTCTCAGAAGGGATTACTCACAGTTTTAATGTGTTTCTTTCGATAAACTCCAATATTCTCAGAACTACTATATCTAGAAATTATCGAGAAAATGGATTATTTGACATATTATATGAAGAAAACATTGTATATACATATGCCCTAAACTGCTTCGTTTACAAAATACAAAATTTCAAAGTTGTGAAAAAAATGGTTGTGAAAAATATAGTGGTGGAATAAGGCTGAATAGGTACATCAAACTTCGAATCTTCAAAACATCAAATTGAATAAAGCAGGTGGCTTATTGTTCATCAATCGGCTTATATATATATAATGCCGTTTATGTTCTAGTTTCCGTGTCGAGCTTTTAACAATAGTCTGGAATTAAAGGCGGCTTTAAAAAGGAAAACGAAATAATCATACGAATATGTCTGAAAGAAACAGTATTAGTACATAAAGAAATAATAAACAATCATAACCTTTAAAAAAAGCATGAAACATAAATCAAGTGTATTTTGATAGAACATACAAAATTTGTTGGAATAATTAGCAAATAAACCTCTTGTCTTTAAACATGTAAAACAATACTGGATGTAAAACAATACAATTATAATACTGATAAAGTAACTATTTTAACGTAAATCAAGTCGCATCAATCGCATAATACTGATAAAGTAACTATTTTAACGTAATCAATTCGAATCAATCTCTTCTCAAGTATTAATTAATATTTATGATGATATACATATGCCGATGATAAGGTACATCCAATTCTAATTAAGTAATGTAATAAATGAACATAAGCACATCAAAGTCCTTTAATTAAAATAATAATGTTAAGCCTTGGCAAACCTCATAGATAATTAATACATATGATGAATAATATAGAAATGTTGACATGTGACAAACATATTGAATCAAATAGAATTAGTGTAACAAGGTCATTGTTGGTGTAAGAATATCATATAGGTGTATATTAAATTATTGTAAATGGAACATAATAGATTAATGAATACTTCTCTATACGTGTGCAATAAAATCTTTTGAATAGTGAATTAAATCTCGATAAGAATATTAAATCATATTATAATGAGAGCAAGACTCAATATGTATAGCAAATCATATAATAAATGAGAGCGAAGCTCAATATGTGTAATAAATCATATAATAAATGAGTGAAGCTCAACATGTGTAATATAATCATATAATGAGTGAGAGCGAAGCTCAATATGTGAGACAAAACATATAATAAATGAGAGCGAGGCTCAACATGTGTAATATAATCATATAATAAATGAAATCAAGGCTCAATATGTGACAACCCACACAGCACATGATATCGTACGAATATTCTATATTCATTCTGTGAATGTACGTACTGTACGTAATATACTGAGAACATCTTTATAATATCTTGTGTAGTATATTATTTTTCGTATATTCTCAGGATATTATCAGAACATCTTGTGTAGTATATTATTTTTCGTATATTCTCGTATATTCTCAGAATGTACTTTTAATATCTCTTATAGTATATTATTTTTCGTATATTCTCATAATATACTATTGAATTACGCGCATTTTTACTTATGAGCGGATATGTATGCCATTTTGGATACGTAATTTCCGCTATTGCCGTCATTTGTCTTTTCCTTGTTCTTGTTCACTGACCACGTGCAAGTGCTATGTGCAATCTGATGCAATTATATTACGATTGTGATTAATCGCAGGTAATCCTTTTTATTTTCAAATAAATTAAATGTAAAAAGGATATTTTATAAAAGCTATTCAATGATTTATTAATACTTCATAATTATAAACACACAAATTAACCTCATTAATGCAAATTATAACCTCACAATCGAATATTATAATGTATCAAAAATATGTATTTTTATGTGAAATTCTTATTATTATGTTACAGCATTTGCACAAAAAAGGACGTCATTATCAATTGTCGTTTATTATATCAATTATCATTTTGTGATCTCTACAGAATCTTTCTAAAGAAAAAGTGTTCTCCGCATACACATATATACATATGTATATAGATGAGATGTAAATGTGAAAAATAAAAGTGAAACTCTGGATTCAAAAATCAAGTGAGTTTTATAACATATTTTAATTATATAGTGTGTACGATTAAGTAAGCTAATTGTTACTGCAATTAACTTTTAAAACAATCTTAAAAGACTAATGTATGCCAATACTCTATATTTGTATATTACACATTGATAATGAATGAAAGATATTGCATACATATAAAATAATATGTTAACTAGGCTTTTAAAACCGTTTTAAAAGTTAATTGCAGTAACAACTAATATATATTAATATATGTATTCTTATATGAAGTTCTCATTATATGTTACAGCGTTATTTGCACAAAAAAAGGACGTCATTATCAATTGTCGTTTATTATATCAATTATCACTTTGTGATCTCTGCAGAATCTTTCTAAAGAAAAAGTATCTCCGCATATACACATATATATATAGAGATGGGATATGTAAAAAATAAAAGTGAAACTCTGGATTCGCAAAAATCAAGTGAGTTTTATAACATATTTTAATTATATAGTGTGCGATTAAGTAAGAGCTAAGTTATTATACTGCAATTAATTTTTAAAATGATTTTAAAAGTTAATTTCAGTAACAACATATAGCATATAGCTTATTAAATATATGTTAGATATTATTAAATGTATTCTTATGTGAAATTATTATTATATGTTACAGCGTTTGCACAGAAAGAACATTATTATCAACTTCGTGATCTAATACTTTCTGTGAAATAAGAAAAATTATATACATATATATAATAATAAATAATAATAAGTAAAATGTTTATATAAAAAAATATAAAAGTGCAATTATACGTTCAAATAATATATGTGCAATTATAACATATATTTAAGAAATTTGAATAAAAAGATTTTATGTGTGAACAAAATGTTAATATTTTACACAAATTTTTTTTATTTATAGTAAAATTTATAGTTAAATTTATAGTATAAATATAAATGGATTATATATATATGTACCGTAAACACTCGAAATCTGTTTTTCCGTATACTTAGTAGTCAAAATTTGCATATTTTTACTAGTAAGTATATGAAAAAACAAATATGGGGTGTTTACGGTAACATATATCATTTATATTTATATATAAAATATAGAAAATATAAGTTAATCTATAGAATGTCTTGAGTATATTATTAGTACATTATTAGTACATATATGTATATACCAATGTCATACTCAAGACATTCTATAGATATACTTATTATATACTAAAAGATATTTTCAGTATGTACTGAGAAGCAGGAAAAATCGGACATAGTAGCATTCTTAGTACATACTCAGTATATCGCAGTATGTATTTCGAATGTTCCTAGAACATACGCAATATACTTTTGTGATATTCTCAGAACATTCTCGGAATTTACATGTACTGTGTGGGAAATTAGAAAGAATAATAATAAGTAAAGTTATATATGGATAATCAAAAGGTGTCTCAACAGATTCTGACTTTCTAATACATACTAGAATAATTAATATGAGATAAAGAACAAGTTTTATAATGAAATAACTTTCTTCGAACAATAAACCAAAAAGATTAATCAAATAGGCTTTAATATTTCCTTGAGACAGTTGAAGCTCGGGCAATATCCATCTTCGTTGCCTTAGTAAACCGTATTTACGAGGACAACTATTTTCTTTATGAAGAATTTTGTTACCTGGAGATGAAGAGAAACCGTTCGGCTTGATCAGAGCCCAAAGTTGCTGCCCAATCACGGTAACCAATGTTAACCAGTGATAGCAAGTATTATTTGTAGCTGGTACTCAGAAATTACGCCGTAACAGGCACTGCCAATGGCGGACACTAAAGTCGCCCCTTTGATGATGAAACTCGATAGCTTCCCATTGGTATGTTGCTGCCCTCAATGTATAGGATCTCAAAGATCGAAATTGGCAAGAATTTGGCTCCCAAGGAATCATCCAAAGATGATGTCTTTATTTTGTTGCTGCCCTTGAGGAATCTTTTGGCACAAAAGCTACTTAAAGCGGAGAGCGAAAGAAAAAACACGTCTGTTACTTCTTGTTGCCAGGAAGAAGAAGCAAAACGGAAGCTAGCTACTCGCTTGTCTTTACAGCGACAGCGCTACTACGAGGTAGCACTGTCGGTAATTTTGACCGACTGATGAACCATGGCGTGATCGGAGTCGGTATTGTCGTATGATTCCGTAACACTTATTAATACGCACGATTATCAGTGTGTATTGCCGTGTATGTGTTCCTTCAAATTTTTTACAGGTAAGTGTCTCGTTCATTACAACCTAGTCCCGCTGCTCTGATTTACAGTAATAATCGTAATATAGATCTATTTTTTATTTCCATTTTCTCGTTTATATGTATGTAATGCAAAATAAAATAGAATAAAATAATATAGATATACAATCTTAATTATAATAGTTGCCCACAGCGCAAAAATCAGTTGACATAATGAAATACAGGCAATATTATTCTTTTAAACTTCCGAGAAAAGTTTGATTCATTCGATTGATCGATTGAGTGAATAATATATGTATATGTGTATTTGTATATGGGGCATTCCATACCAAATCAACAACTTTTTTCTTCGACCATTTTTTATTTGCTTCATTTTTTTTCATATTTGTGTATCTATTGAAAGTAGCTTCATTGAATTTTTTAAGATTTTTATCTCTATCGATTTTCGAGTTATATGTATACATTTTTTTAAAATTGATTTTAAATTTCAAATATCTATAACTTGAAGAGAAATAAAAATATTGTTTATAAAAAAATGGTAATTTTTTGTTTATGAATGTATTTTTCAAAAAAATATTGAAAAAATTATAAATAAATTTTATAACATTTAATAGTGTTTTAGTCAATTTTAACCGAAATTTTTTTTTTTCTTCAATGAGATCTTTTCGAATTTTTTCAAGAAATATATATTAATTGGATATAAATTGGCTATGAGAGCCATACGCGGGTGTTATAGCGAAAATTAATTTTTTTCGCTAAAACTTGTATAATGTGCACGGGGCACGAATTTTGCTTGATAATTTTAATTCCTATATTCCTTTCTGACCCCCCTAAAAAGATATTTGTGAGAAAAATATCGGGCCAAAGTCGCATTAAAAAAAAAATGTATAAATTTTAGACTTAAAATCAAAAATTTTGAGCTATTGACGAAGAGAGGATTCAGATATTTTCTCTATAATATAATATAATAATGAATATTATATTATACATCAGATTGTATCACACATTAAGCTGAAGATGGTCCAAAAAAAGGACCGAAACATTCTAAAGAAATAAAGAATAAGTATACAAAATTTTGCGTTCTTATTTCCGACGCACCGGCTCTTATTAGCCTATTCCTTTAATCCTTTATTCGAATATAACTGAGCCTTATCTCTATCAAAATATTCTTTTTTTCCTCAATAAGACCTCTTAAATTCTTTTCAAAAAAATTTATAACATTTTAGACTTAAAAACAAAATTTTGTAGCTATTGACGAAGAGAGGATTCAGATATTTTCGATATTTTTAGACTATTTTTCGATTTTTTTTTCAATTTTTTTTTAAAATCGCACTTTTTGGTATTTTACACCATTCCGATCTATAAAATAAGTATTTCCTTTTTTATGGACCACACACTAATTATGTGAAAAAAGTGGCCGTCGTTAAAATCGACCAAAAATATGAAAAAATGTACTTTGTGTGATGCGAATCAAAAGTTCAAATGGGCATGATCTTCAAAATATGCTAGTTTTTGAGCTGCGAACTCACAGTTTTCTATTTCTTATCTAAAAATGAGCAAAAATATTACATTTATGGGCTCGTAGCTTAAAATCTAGCATATTTGAAGGTCGTGTCTATTTGAATTTCTGATCAGCATCACACAAAGTACACTTTTCCATACTTTTGATCGATTTTAACGGCCACTTTTTAAATATAATTAGTGCGTGGTTCTTTTCTTCTTTTAATTTATCAATATTTGTTTAGAAAAATATATTCAAAGAAAAAGATAACCACCTTTTTTATAATAATATTTTTTTTTAAGTTATAGATATTTGAAATTTTTAAAATCAATTTTTTTTAAATGTATAATTTAAAAATCAAGAGATAAAAATTTTAAAAAATTCATGGAAGCTACTTTCAATAGTTACAAAAACATGAAAAAAATGAAGCATATAAATAATGGACGGGGAAAAAAGTCATTGATTTGAAATGGCCTGCTATATACACATTTAAAACTCATTTCAATATTTCTAATACTAAATTATTATATTCCTAATTAATATATTCCTAATATTATATTATAATTAAATATTACTCAATATTTCGCGAACGACTGCGGCATCGCTCGGATAATGTTTCCGTAGCATTTCGTTTGGCACATAATGAGTACCTTCGAATTTACAGAAATATTTTCCAATTTCTACATTATTGATTCATTCTGAGGTGCATATCGATATAACGCCTAAAATAGAAAAAAATAAAATAAAAATAAAAAATGAAATAAAAAATGTATCATTCTATGTAATACAAATAAATATATCACAGAATAAAATACAAATATAACTTAAAATAAAGCATAATAATACGTACTTTGTGGCACATAACACAGGTCATTATCAAGTAACAAAACGTAGTATGGTTGCGATTGCCAATTATCGATGTTATACCGGTAATTTTGGCTTCTAAAGTAATACTGATTACAGTATCGCGAAGGATCCTGAAAACGTTCAATTCGGCATTCGTTGTGTCATCCTATTATGACACCAGCAATGTCTTTAATTATATTATGCTTATATATATGTCTATGTCTAACAGTCAATCCAATTGCATATTTTACATCAGGCGATCTTTGTTCGTAAACTTCTTGATCTGATGGAGTACATATTGACTGAAAAATTAACACATAATTAATGTTTTTATTATATTATTTAAATATTTTGATGTAATAATTTGGATTCGAAATAATTAGTAAGATTATATGTTTAATTATATACTAATTTGTTACTTAAAATAATAAAATGTCTTTAATGTGTAATATTTACATTGAGTGAATGCAATTTTCTTACCACTTCATAGTTTCTCAGCGGTGAAGATATTGCTTGATGAAAGGGTTTGTCCATTGGCCACAAACAATAGTAACCCAAAATTTCCATTAAAACTTCCGTTATCTTAAAAAGAAGAAAATAGTTATTAAATTTTGAATTAATCACGAAATCATCTGTAATCACAAAATTTCATTTACAAATGTGTGAAAAAAATAAAAAATAGATTTAGATAGAGTTGCCAAATTTTATAATCGATAGCTACTGGTGCAGTTCTTATTTATAAGTTATTAAATAAACTCAAGTCACATAACAAGATCTTTACTAACTAAAACTAAAGTTATAAACAGTTCCTGTTATACATTCCTGTATTTAGATATGTATTTAGACATGTTTTTGTATGAAAAATTTGATGGAATTAACCACTTATGAACAAGACAATAATTTCTGTCGAAAACAAGATTAAATCAAAATGGTATATAAATAATTACTTACAAATTTTGAAGTTATCTTTTTTGGATAAGGCACCTGTAAACATTCTGTTATGGCATAAATCTTCACTTCATCTTCATGTATCCAAATGCGAAAACATTTAGTACTTTCTGCACAATTCCTATATAAACAATAAAGAAACATGCTCATTTACACATGTACAATGTAGATGCTCTAAACAAATATCCATTTAATGATAATTTTTTTAATTTATATGGAATCTTTTTTGTAAAAAGAAACTATTGCTTTATCTCTTAGAAGTGCCTCTAATAAAGAGGCACATCTAAGAGATAGATGCGTGCCTCTAAAGTTAGAGGCGCAAATAAATGTACTCAAGGGCACATTTATCGAGAATAGCATAAATATGCTATAAATGTGGTACAAAATAGTTTTTTTACGCGATTGCCTCTAGATGCGCCGCTAAATGTGAACTCATAATACGCCTTTGTCTTTAATTGTTTATAGCTCGAAGATTAATACATCGACATTTTCGCTAAAAAAAGATGATTGGATTAAAAAGATATATAATTTCAAACAAATTATATGTATATACATGAGTTTCGTAAAGTAAATAAATGTTATGAGTAAGTGTTATATAAAGTTAATGAATATGTTATAAATATGAACTACAAAATATGTATTTATTTAAATTATATGTGCACATTTGAATGTTTCGAAAACAATATATATTCCAAAAAATATTTTAGAGGGAAATTTTTTGACTTTAGAGAAACATCTAGTATCATCACCATCTTGCAATAAGTGAAAATTCTTCAGAAAGTATAAAATTCGCTTGATTTTGTTTTAATATTATTATATTTAATATATTTTCTTAAACTAATAAAATAAGTATATACAATATAATATCTTTATTTTGAACAAGTATGTTAGCGGTATCTGATGTAGCGGGATATCCGTGGAATAAGTCACCAGTATATGTATTATGTTATTATTTTCGTGTCGGGTCATTGTTGTGTTTTCGTGTATGCTTATCTGTCCGTTGCCTCGATCTTTATTGTATACTTTTGACGAAACGTGCCATGCCGTGATTGGCTTCATTTAAAAGAATAAGCGTTTTAACTGTGTTTATAAACGGCGACCGCTCGGTCGAACGCGTCTCTCTCTCTCTGAGAATTTAAAAGAGTAATGATAATAAAGAGTTTCTACGACTTAAAGGTAATAAAGAGTTAAGAGAGTTACTTTCCCGTATATCTCTCTCTCCTATCGACATCCTATCGACTACAAGTATTAAAAAAAATTAATTGTTGATTTTAATTTTTGTAACAGATCAAGTTAATCTAAAATTTTACAAATGAGATCATATAATTCACTTGTCGACTTCAGTCAATCATTTTGCACATAGATGTATATAGACGTAAATGTATATAGACATATAGATGTATATAGAAGTAGAAATACCAAAGAATTAATCTACGAAATATAAGCTCACACTTATAAAATTGCTGTTCTAGAGAAAAGTCATACTACCATAATTGAAGATTATTATATTAATATAACTTTTTCATCCACATTTTAGAATGTTTGAACAATATAATTTAACAATTTCTGGAAAATATTAACTTTTAGAGGTATTTATAAGTCCCCTTTTTTTATATTATATATATCTATATGTATACAGGGTTTGTCAAAAGTGTGGAAACCCCTAAATAATTTTTGTAAAAATGAAAATATCAAAAAACGATAAAACACGTATTTTGATTTATCAAAAAAGCTACCCTATGACATGGATACCGATCATCCCCCACCCCCTGGTACGCGGGGGTAAGAGGGGGGTTGAAAATTTTAAATTGGATTAAGGGTCGAGTGGGGGCTCGTTTGAAAGGTCTTTTCATAACAAACACACCCTTAAAATTTTAAGTCGCTACGACCCCCTCATTCAAAATGGCGGCCGTTCAAATTTCGAAATTTCATGCACTTAGTGTTATCCAGGATCAACTGCGTGGAAGTGGCATGAATTTGATCCCTTGTGTGTGTGTGTGTGTGTGTGTGTGTGTGCGCGCGCGCACACGCACACACACACACACACACACAAGGGATCAAATTCATGCCACTTCCACGCAGTTGATCCTGGATAACACTAAGTGCATGAAATTTCGAAATTTGAACGGCCGCCATTTTGAATGAGGGGGTCGTAGCGACTTAAAATTTTAAGGGTGTGTTTGTTATGAAAAGACCTTTCAAACGAGCCCCCACTCGACCCTTAATCCAATTTAAAATTTTCAACCCCCCTCTTACCCCCGCGTACCAGGGGGTGGGGGATGATCGGTATCCATGTCATAGGGTAGCTTTTTTGATAAATCAAAATACATGTTTTACCGTTTTTTGATATTTTCATTTTTACAAAAATTATTTAGGGGTTTCCACACTTTTGACAAACCCTGTATATGTAATTATTAGAGTGTATTTATTTATGCGTGTAATAAGATACCAGGAAAAACAGAATCAAAGTAATCTGAAAGTTAATTTTATATATATTACCTGGGTTGCCAAACCAAATGGATGTTAAAAAAAGAGCCCATCGGAAAGTGTGCTGATATTTCAAAATATAAGCCCAATTTTTTCGCCACGCAGGTATACATTAACATCCAATACATATGGCTATAATTCAATTTTCTTTCTTTAATCTGTAGAAAAACAATAAAAGCGTTAAGATATAATAAGGATAATTATAATGTCAATATCATGTAAAGAATTATTATATAAACTTTTTTGCTTAAAATGATATGTACAATCACGTCTTAAAATGTTGACCATTCCTCCTGAAATACCCTGTATACAATACACATATACCTACATTATAAATTTATATGTAGAATTTTAATAATTATAATTTATAACTAATAAAAAATATCATATGTGTAAAAAAATCACATACCGTGTAATCATACGCGTCCGTATCTATTTGATTCAATTCCATTCAAAATTTATAGGAATCAAATGTTATAATAGTCTTATCGAGTATACGCTTAATCGTCTTTGCGTCCTCTTCGCTCCAATAATTTTTATCAGAATTATTACTTTTCCAAATCGAGAATTGTTCAACTGATATTGATAATAAAGGATGCGTGGGATTTTCATCTTTTAGACACTTTAATACTTTCTGCACTAAATTATCTATGAATTCATCTATAAGTAAGTTAGTAATATATTTATCAGGATGATACCATTGTAATATCATGATAATTATATCCTCCAAACACCGTTGTTTTTTGGGTGTGTTTTTAAATTTTTGACATTTTAATTTAAAAATATATCTGTTAAGGCATTGAAATATTTGTATGCTGTAGTATCTTTCTGTTAAATTGGATTGGCTAAAAAATATGTAAATATTTATTATGCGATTAATACATTAATCTATTATATATGTTAATGGTTTTAAAATTCACATTTAGTCTTACCGTGGATCTTGGGTATATACGATTCTAATAAGTTCATCAAATATGAAAAAATAATTCATGCAGTGCTTTTCTTCATCCGGACAGAGCTTTAAATCATTCATATCTTTCATGAAAATATCTCCGTTTTGATATCGATCATTACAGTAATAATACATCTTAGACATGCGAGACACATAATGCAATAATTCTGTCCTACATTTAAAACCTTCTTTTACAACGTCAATATTGGCGAGATGTAATTTGCCCATGTTGTCGTAATAGAATTTCTTTATAGAAGGCCATCTAAAATTTAAACAGAAAATATTTTAACTAATTTTCATACTAAAAATCATACTAAAAAAAATTGAACACAACGACTCGTATGTATTTAAATCAAATTGAAGAAACTGACGATGTTCAATAATCTTATATATCGAAATTGTTAAGATGTTAATTAAGTCTGTAAGAAATGTGAAACGTTTTCCACAAAACACTATTTTCAAATACATATTTACAAAAATATATTTTATTTTGTTTTATGCAATGTTTTAGTATAACTCATATTGTATGGCGTGATTGTGGTAAAGCATTATAAGTAGTAAGAAAATTTGCATGCTACTGTTATTATAACATGACGAAATATATTTTCGTCGAATTTTATATTACGCGCGCGCGCGCGCGCGCGCACGCGCGCACACACACACACACACACACACACACACACACACACACACACACACACACACACACACACACACACACACTCACTCACTCACTCTCACACACACACACACGCACACGCACACATGCACGCACGCACGCACGCACAACCAATAAATTACAAAAACACATACACACACAAATAATATTGAAGAGAAAGAAAGAAGAGAGATAGAGAGAATAAAAAAAAGTTTAATAAGCATTCTATATTTTACAGTATTTCTATTCTCGACAAATGCAATTAGATAACAATGATTTTTACATATTTCCGAATTTACAAATAAGTATCAATATAAAAAATATAAGGAACAAAATGTTACATATACTTTAAATAAACAAGGTAATTAAATAAATAGAAAATAAAAAACAAAATTTTATAACATTAAAAAATAATGATATAATCCCTAAAAACTTACGTTTTCAGAAAAGGTAAAAAATAAACGCCAAGCCACGCGCGCTAGCGCGTTATTTATTTTATAATAAAAAATTATTATATGTATTGACAAAATTAACTGTGAGAAAACTACTTAAAAATACTAAAGAAATTATTTTAATCAAAAGGTTGTACAAAACATTTATTTTTATTTTGAGATATCAAAAAAATTTTGATATCTCAAAATTTGCGAGAATTAAAAATGCACATTTCTAAAAAATTCAAAATTATATTAAATAATCCATAAAATAAATCCTTTCACCAATCCTCGCCAAACTCAATACCAATAATTCTTTAATAAACTCTATTCATGTAACATATTTTATCTTGATATGTCAAAATTTATGAAAGTTAGAGCAACCGCAAACATTTTTTGAAAAAATATAATTTTAAAGTATGAAATTACAGTATAAATTTTTATAAAAATGACAGTAATTGACAGTGTTGTACTACTTTATTTGTATGCCAAATTGGAACGCTGTAGCTTAAAAAATTTTTGAAACGTTTAAATTTTGATAAAAACGTGGATGGACACACACACACACACACACACACACACACACACACACACACACTATTTTGTTATAATAAAATATTAATAATTTTTTAGATTCTTATAATATTAAATAATCTTACTTGTGTAGATCCTTAAATAATCTGACTTGTTAGTAAATCCAACGTGAATCATCAATCATCAAACCGAAGTTTCGTATAAAATTTCTACGTGGGCTTAATAATTTATTAACCACATGGTTTTTGTGTTTATTATGTATAATGTATATATTATCTATTAAAACTAATAATAATATAAAATATTTTACGCATGTTAATATTTCTTATTTAATTGAAATATAATCTCAAAAGTTCGTATAAAATAGTTACTTCTTGCGTTTTCTAGTTTGTTTTTTATTTATTCTCGCACGAAAAATCATCTCATTAACAGTTGTGCTATTATTCTTACATCTTGCACAAATAGTTATTGATAGTGATGACAAATAAATTAATCTATTATTTTTTTATACAGCTTTTAAGTTTTCATAAATCTTTTAAGCTATAACAGACTTTCTATCATCTTGTGTTTTTAAAATTAATAAAATTTACGCGATTTTATTCAGAAAGTTTTATTTAAATATTAACAAAAATTTTGTGAATTTTTTGAAAAAAACTAATGGTACAAATTAATCATACAATTTCTTAAATTACATTCATATTTCGAAATTTTTTAAATGCCAGATATCATTTTAAATGTTTCAAAAGAGGATTTTTTCGCGTAAATTTTTTTGATTTTTGCAATGTTTCTTTTTATGCGATGTACCAATCATGTGAAATAACAAAAAAGTTTACAGATAAAACACTTACATCTGAGTAATCTTTCTCTTCCAGAGAATGTTGTCTCCGCTTATGTACTGAAATTGTTTGCACGTGGAACTAAAATTTATGATGTCCTTGATGCTAATATCCTTATTTGCCAGAATTGTCCAAATTACCTCATTAGCCAAATTCTCTATCTTGACCATTATTATTGCGAAATATATAGCACAATACACAAAAAAACTTGCAGTTTTAATTTGTTCCTAACGAATCGATTGATATTCTATGCACTAACTACGTTTGGTAGAGAGCACGAGGCTTATTGCACCATGGGTAGTCAGAGACTGAGTATTCAAACAACGTCTAACAATGCTTGGACTGGGGGTAAAAAAAGAGAAAAAAGTAAGAAATAAAGATACAATATATATTTCTTTTTTCTCTCATTCGAGCTTCCACAACGCTCTTTAGTCCATTCTCGATCGTGTCTATTCGGATTTTGGCTACGCCCACTTTTTTCATTGGAGGAAAACAAAGAATTTCCACATTCTCTATGCGTTCTTCATATCTCATTCATTAAATAAAGAGTATAGGAAAGGGTAATTGCTGGCTTTTTGAGAGTGAGGGATGTCGACTATGTCATACTTTGTGGCAGATTTGACGACACGGATATAAAAATGTGAATGGTGTATGTAAAATAATATAAAATAATGCGTAAAACGAGATTATTTCAGATACTGAAAAAAAAATTAATTAAACATTTTAGTGCCATTACATGATGTCACTTGTGACGTTATAATTTGTACGATTCTGAGTTTACATTTTCGGGTAGATGCTTCTTTATTCTTTAGTTTCATCTAGTTGTTTGCATTATTGATTTATCTATATTATAAACTTACTGCATTTTTGTCTGCAGCGAATTCTATGCCATTATAAGCTATTGTCCATTTTAAGTAATGCACTGCAATTTTTCGAAAACCAAGGCTTCTATCAAAAAATGTTTTATACAAAAGTTGTAGGACTGCGACATCTAGTCATAAGCATACTCTTATTCCAGGTGAAGAAGTTTTTGAAATTTCAAGGTCATCATTACCTTTTAAACAGAATCATTATAATTTTTTTTTTAAGGGGTAAAACCACTCTAGAGGCAGAAAAAAAGACCTAAATTTGACAATTTATTTTGGGAGTATGACAAACGGAATAGAATTTCTTTTCAGAGGGTTTATTTAACACATATTGAAGTACGAAAAACAATTTTTTTTATTGTCATTTTCATACAAAATGGCGGCGACAGAGCCCGTCGTCGAAAACAGCTTTTTTGAAAACACCGCCACGGGAGGACGGATTTCTCGGCATGTATGAGTCCTGGAACAAAAAACAAAAAAAATTTATAATCTATATACAATTGGCTTTGGAAGTACGTAGGGTTTTTTTTTTAAATCAATTTTTGTGGAAATGGTGCACTTTTTAAGAAATGAATCAATTTTTTGCCCTAAAAATGAGCATTAAATTGTTTATAAAAAAAAAAGTTTACATTCAATCAAAAAACGGCTACGTACTTCCAAAGAGAATATTGTTGTGAAGCTACTGTAAAAATTTCAAATCGATCCATGCAATAGTCTCCGAGAAATCCGTCCTCCCAGTTTGAAAAAAGTGGTTTCGAGAAAAACGCGTTTAAAGTTTTATGAGCACTTTAATCCTTGAAATTTTTGTTTACCTCTAATCTGCGATGCCTGCACCATACATTTGGCCAACCAGGTCGATGTTCGCCTCTTCCTCTTCCTTCCTAGATGCTTTTAGTATTTTAGTAAGTAACAGGTAAACTTATTATTTCGAAAGGTAAAAGTAGTACAAAAGCGATGAATCACAGCGCGCCGCGTGAGTGCTCAGCGCGCGCTCTGAGGCGCTGCGGCAAAATCGATAATTGAACCTTTTAAAATTTGTTTTCCACTATAAATCAAATGGCATATTGTTTTTATGACCCTAAAGTATCGTTTAAGCAAAAAAAAAAAATATCGATTTTTTGAAAATCCTAGAGTGGTTTTACCCCTTAAATATAGTGTTATTTTAACAGAAAAATATGCAGTTGCACATTGCAAATTACTTTTAATCACAAGAGTATGTTTCTTCTGCACTGATTGATTTATCTCATTGTATGTAGAAAATTATTAAGGTAAGATTTGTGGCGTACATATGTGCAACGTAAGGTCCGAGCGAGAAAAGGGTAAAGGTTTATGGCGTTTAAATCTTGAATCCCGAACGTGCAAATTTTTGCATATTAAATAATGGCATTTCCACATATGTTCAACACGTTCTATACGAAAAAGTTTCCATCCCTTTCGCCCAGACCTTTCCCAATTTTTATTGCCTACATTATTGTGACTTTCTCTTTTCGCTAAAAGTACAAGCGAAGAAACCGAGAGACATTCCGGGTTTAGCTCTCGTCTCGATCGTACGAAGAAGCAGTACTAAGACTCATTCGAATTCTTTATATTCTTAATTTAGTTATACAGAATAAATATCTTTTGTTAGGAAAAAAACTGTGTTAATTTCTTTCCTCCACGTCATCACCTCAAATTATCGAAAAATGAATATATTACAAGATATTTCATATGTTTTGACAAAATATGTGTCAGAATGAAATATACCATATCTCCATAAAACCATTCATTTTTCAGTTATTCAACTCTAACAATTTTTTGCCAAATATTACGAGGAATCGACTTATGTAAAAAAATTATAATGATTCCGTTAAAAAAAATAATGATAATCTCGAAATCACGGAAATGCACATATACTTAGAATAAGATTATGCTTATGTGAGATCTCCCCTTTGAAATTCTACAATTCTAATTTAAAATTCAAAATATTAGTAAAAAAATTCTATTATTAAAATTATACAAAAGAAATTTATAAACTTCTTGTCAATACTGATTCAATTTATTTATTATTAAATAAGAAATAAATGGCTTCTCTTGTAATCTATAATGTTATTTATATATAAACACTAGTGTTGCGGTGTATATTTATTATAAGATTTTATTACTATAAAATATAAACTTTTTTACGCTTCAACTTAATACTCTTCAACTTATTGTTAATACAATTTCATATTTTAAAATTAAACAATTATGACGACGACAATTCTAATGAATTTTTGTTTATCTTCCGATTTTCAATTTATAATATATGTATATAATTCAGGTTATAATATAAAATTATAATTTATAATGTATACATGCAAATATATTTGTAATTGTAATTGTATTGTAAACCAAACCTCTTTAAATTTGAGAAAAATGGCATATTTTATGTTTTTTTTTCTTTTTTGCTAATTCTTCTTCTCTGTCACAAAATCTTTTCTTTCTTTCTTTTCCAAGTAGCAATTGTCATTAACTTCTATTATTCATATATCGATATGTTTCGGATATTAAACTCGTAATAAAATGATAAAATAATAGTAAAATAGTAATTAAAAGTAAAGAATAGTAATTAAAAGTAAACAATAATTAAAGTAAGGATAAGTTTCGTGCGAATTATTAACTTTTTAATAAATAATTAACCTATTTTTAAAATTCAATGTATAACTTAATATATTTCGCGCGCGCGAATATTCTCAATAAAGTCTGCGACAATTTTTGATTTTCCAATATAAAAGCTTAAAGTTCCTTACAAAAATTGTTTTCTAAATATGTATGTTTCTAAAATGGTTTGTTACTGAGTTATTACGCTAAGAAAAATGCGTTTTTTGAACATACTCTTTAATTATTATACTATAATATATAGATACAAACAATACTCCAAATTGTTTTTTCATGTAAAAAGTTTTGGGAGAGATCAAAAGGGTAAAAATTTCTTTTTTAACTTTTATAAATTTTATTAACAAAATTTATTAAATGAAAAAATTTTAATGTAAATTCAATATAATAACAAATTAAATTATATATTTTATTAACTTTTTAACCAAGTTATACATTTTTAACATAATTTTAATTTAACAGTTGTGGCACAATAAAATATTCTTTTTCTTGTCATTTTGAAGGTGGAATAATCTTTATCATATTACACCATCACGTGAACATTTGGTTATCCGATCATTTTCATACATTTTTAAAAATACATGTGTGTGATTAAAATATAGAAAATATTTTTATATAAATATCTAATTTATATTGAAATTGACAATAAATTACTTTTATAATTATTTGTATATGTATACAATATATATACATATATATATATATATATATATATATATATATATATATAATAGTAGTAGTAATTTTATTAGGTTTTTCGACTTATATAGCGTTTTGACTCGCTCCGATATTTCGTGGCATTTCACTTAAAACGTTATAACTTTAAATCCAATTACTATTTTTGAATTTATAATCTGCCACTTTTTTATAATCCAATTCCCTATAATAATGATTAATGACCAATATTAACCTTATACGCTGTCAGCTATCTGAGAATGAAATAAAAGTTTTCACGTCTTTTCAAAATATCTGTTTTGAACTCGCAGTATGGGACATTCTAAATTCTAAACATACGTCACGATAAGCTCACAAACAAAAACACTTTATATATCAAACAATAAACTTTATTTTTAGGTACTATAAAATATACAATAACGAATATTTTACGAAATATAGCAATTTTTAATTAAAAAAATGATTTGACTCGCTCCGGAAGTTTCGATTTGTTCCGGTCTATGTACACTGGAGGTCATAAATTAAATTCTTGTAGTATACAAGTTGCAGTATGAAAGTTGCAGTATACAAGTTGCAGTATACAAGTTGCAGTATACAAGTTGCAGTATACAAGTTGCAGTATACAAGTTGCAGTATACAAGTTGCAGTATACAAACCAAAATCCTGTAAAGCTTCAAATATAATCAAAAAAGAAACTTTTCTTTATTTTCAGCTATTGTCTGTTTACGGGTCACTTAAGTTGTCAAATGACAATAGAAAGTTTTTATTTTGAAAAGAGAAAGTTTTCATATGTTTGTGACACATGGACAACAGAATATTTACAATTAGGCGGAGCCATAGACATATAATATATGTATAGACCGAGCATTTGGCCGAAGCTGTCTTGATAAATTAGAAAAGGACAAATGCTTAGCACCTTAGATCTGTCCTTCTTTTGCAATCTTTTGTATTCTCAAGAGTGGAATGGATTAGGGGCGGATCAGGGACCATTTCACCAATGATCGCAAGTTTCGTTCTCTTCCACTGCGTTTTTAGACAAAGATAGATCTACGGTATTGAGCATCCGTCTCTTTCTAATCTGTCAATACGATTTCACTACGGGAGAGATAGGCAACGTTCGGGTCTACATATTATATGTCTATGGGTGGAGCATTATCGTAAACGTTGGATAAAAATCGTACTATACTAACGATTTCGGACTTGTTTGCAGGTAGAATTACTGTTGACATTAGCGAATTGATCAATCAAAGCAAAGCATTTTACTATTATTTTTTTATAATAGTAAAATTATATAAATTTTAATAAAAAATTAATGTATGTTTTCTTAGAACTGTTCTATTTAATGTTTCTTTGTTTAAAAATAAAATAAAAATAAGAATAATATTAAATATTTATTATCATAAATTTTATTATATCATATAATTTTATATAAATTTCAATATAGGTATAAATTTTTATAAAATTTAATAAATACAATAGAATAAGTGTAAAAAATTCAAGACTCATAGAACTTCTCATTATGTACACTGATGTACAGACAAAGTTTCAACTTTAAAGAAACATTTGCCAAAGATTTCTTTGAAATCTTCTGTCACAATTGTATATCTAATAAATGAGTAAGTTAAAAGACTAAAAACGAGTTTTAACTTTATAATAAAAAATTAATTTCTGATTTAAAACGTACATAGAATTATTATCGCCGCTAACATCATCACTGTCTTTATCATAGGTCAGTCTTAAACAACGATGAAATAATGCTGTACTGAATTACAGACAAAATTCACTTCACGCTGCTGTTGAATGTCCGCGTAAATTCCCACAATTTCACAATGGCACATCGAGACCTATATGTAACATCCCGTTAGATTAGCCGATCTCTCTCTCTCTCTCTCTCTCTCTCTCTCTCTCTCTCTCTCTCTCTCTTGCTTTTCATTTGCTTTATAAAAAGATATAATTTATAACTTTTAACTTTGACCTATAATTTAAAAAATATTAAGAATTACTACTATATATTACTACTACTATTACCATCACTACTATTACTAATATTTTTTTTTTTATTTTTTCTTGTTTCTTTTTTTACCGATTTTTTAATGATAATTCGAAATAAGCACAGTTAGAACATTATTACAATTTTCATGCAATATTTTTTATTATTAATTATTGCTATTATTTATTATTATTATTATTTATTGTTATTTATATTTTATAATTTATTATTTATTATTTAATACTTTTTTATTCACCAGAATATCTATACATAGAAAACACTATTGTCTTTTTTCTTACCAATAATTAAGGCTATCTTAAAATATAAACAACCCATGATTCATCATATCATGACAATAGCAATTGCTCGAAGTCATAAATCATACATGAGTAAACAAAGAAGATAAAGAGAGCGGAAATTTTTTTACCGTGATAAATTCGCCGAGATACAGTAGGTTCCTTCAATATACATTAGTAAATAGTCATAATATAAACATACAAAATATATGTATATTATATTAGGTTTATTCGAGATACATTAGTCAGAATGATTTTATAAACTATTTTAGTAATAAATATAAAGATTATCACAGTTTATCCCTTCTGTGTGTGTGTGTGTTTGTGTGTCAATGATAGATACCTCAGTATACAAAGCGTCTTTAAATGTTATAAGACTGTGTCGGATGTTTTCTTCGCTTAAAACAAAATTCTCTTGAAAGGCCTTTGTATTCGAAAATTTCGTAAAACATAAATGGAACGTCTGTTCGATGCTCAACAATTTCTATAAGTAAAATGGACGCCATGAATGTGGAAAAAGGGCACATACGCCAAAATACTATTTCGAGAAAATCGACTTCAAAGTTTTCATTAGAATATTACTTAATGAAAAATAATGCGATTAAAACAATTTTTTTTAAAGATGTATAATATATCCTTTAAACGTTCTGAAAACAGAGATCACGATTTGAAGATGATATTTGTATGATTTTTTATGAGTTTAAAAAAATTGATTTATGTGTGCTCCTTTTCCATAAATAGAATAAAATCGTAAAAAAATGATATCTTTTTTAATTAAATATAATTAAATTTATTAAATATAATTTTATTTAATTAAATATAATTATTTAAATTTTATGAATGTTTTTTATTTTTTATATCACTAGTACATTAATCAACAGGGTAGTTAAATTAATCGATCAAAACTAGCCAATAAATTTGTCTAAGTTACGACTTTTTCGACCATATGGTTGTGGTCCTTTTAAAGTATAACTGAGATATTAATTAAATTTTTAAGCGAGAAAAATATTGGTCCGAAAGTCGCTGAATCGGGAATCGAACCCGAGTCTTTCGCTTGCCGGGCGACTGCTCTTACCTCTAACAATAAGCTATTCAGACTCCTCGAAACAATACTTTTCCCCTTCGCTTTTGTATAGTTATTTATAAATAACGCCTTGTTATCCGCCGGCGTACACTAAACAGTTGGAAAATTCATCTATACGGGTGGGCTCCATAATTAGATCCAGGAGCAAATTTAAATTTTATGAATGTTTTTTATTTTTATATCGCTAGTACATTAATCAACAGGATAGTTAAATTAATCGACCAAAAATTTTATTAATATCTCAGTTATACTTTAAAAGGATCACAACCATACGGTCGAAAAAGTCGTAACATAGACAAATTTATTGGCTAGTTTTGGTCGATTAATTTAACTACCCTGATAATTATTTAGTTTATAACTTTCTATATATTGTTTAAATAAATATGTAACGACACCTCCGCGTCCTTCCCGACCGCCCACCCGTTGGAAGGCTGCGCCCGGCGAACACCGGCCGGGCAGGGCAGCAGGCGCCAAGCGCCAAAAATTAATCAAACCGTTAAACACGGTTCACCGAAAACGCCCGACGCACGCCGAAAGAAACCGAGTCTTATCACCCCTACTCCCGCTCCTTCGATCCAGCCTCCGATCCCGTTACTCGATCCGTATAAAAAGAGAGCTTGCGATAAGAGCTCTCTCAGATACCGTTCCGACTCCGCCGTATCACCGAATCCTCTCCACCGAAGAATAGAGATCGAGGTAGACGCTTTCGCTGCCTCTGCGAAGATAGTCTTCGTACTCAAAACTCCGGTTTCCGAAAAACCTACGAGCCTATGTATCCGAGGTAGACGAGTCCGCTGCCTCTCCCGAGATTGTCTCGAGATACATAGATCCCGTCTCTCGCACCAAGCGCATCGGCGACAGTTAGGTGGAGCTCCGCCACCTTTGCCGAGATTTCTCGACCGCCGTTGCGTTCCCGCCTCGCGCGTTCACAAGTGCATAAGTGGACGGCCGTGGAACGCCGTCCATACGATAGCCGCGAACCGCCGCGGATCCCCGCACCACGGAACACACCGCGCGACGCCCGCCTCGCATTTTAAGCGTGCCGGTCGACCGCGCTCTCTTCGATATATCGAAGAGAGCGGCCGCTCTCGCCCGACGCGGTTCTCTGTACGCGCTGACGCACGCACCAGCAAAAACTCCGGCCGCCCCTCGCGTCGCGCTGACACCCGCGCCTAGCGGTAGTGTAAACACAACCGCGTCGCGAGCCGACACCGATACACACCACCGTACGAATCAATGCAAACCGATACACACACATACACACACACACACACACACACCGCAGAGATTTAAAGCACGAGATACAGCTGTCAGCTGATCGCCAAATATCTACCGACGCGTGCGACGTATACATATGCCTTCACACCACCCATACACGCACACTTGTACATAATTACACATACATGAAATAAAGTTCATTTGTTTAATTATAATTACCGCGTTCGTTGTCTCACCCTTCACGAGCCCTGATCCCGACTGCGTTATCCCGAGCTCGCGAAAGGCTCCGTTACAAATATTAAAATAATTATATAATATTATAATATATTATATATTTTATATAATATATTATATATTATAATATACATATATATTTAATATATATACGATATATGTAATATATATGTATATACATTGCATATTGTATCATATACATAGGTCGTCGGAAAAGTTTTGAGCCTCAACATGTAAATGTCGTTACTCGTCAAAACTATTCTGATACTATAATTGTACATGCTTTGAAAGATACCTCTGAAAATTTCAGCCAAATTAGACGCTCAGTTATTGTTTGACAGTCGTTTGTGTTAGTCGATGTCAGTGTTTTTGTAAAACATACTTCGACGGTCGCTATGGCCAAAATTCACGAATTGCGATTCGAATTGATTGATCACCCACCGTATTCACCAGATCTGGCCCCCAGCGACTTTTTTCTGTTTCCTAAACTCAAAGTTTGGCTCGGAGGTCAGAGATTTTCATCAAACGAGGTCATCACGTCCGTAGAAGCCTATTTTGCTGAGCAAGACGCCAACTACTATTAGGACAGGTTAATATAAAGAGATTGGAGCATCGCTGAAAAAAGTGTATCGACTTAAAAAGAGACTATGTTGAAAAATAAAACTGAATTTAACCGAAAAAATACTTGTTTCTATGTTAGGCTCAAATCTTTTCAGTCTACTCTTGTATATAATTATTATTATTTTTAAAGTAAGGTCCGTTTTGAAATAAAAAAAGATCTTAACATATAAAAATAATTTATTATGGCCAAAAAACTTCTACAAGCTTACTTTATTTTTTCTCATCATTGACTTCCACCCATTTTTGATATTGTTTCAACAGCTTCCTAAATCCATTGTTTTAAGAATCTGCTGCCTGTGTCTTGAACCAGTTATAGTAACGCCGTTCTTTAGTTCACCGTTAGGAAATTTAATAGACAACTTTGTGAGGTCTTTGGACCAAATGTTATGAGTGACAGTAAAGTTAGGCAATGGTGTCGTTTGTTTAGAGAAGGACACATACATCACGAACAAATGTTCATGACGAAGAGCGTAGCGATCGCCCAACAATGATGATAAAAGGTTTAATGGAAGAAGTAAATACAAACATTATTGAAAATTAGCGGTTTATGGTTTCAGAATTGTCTATTCAATTTCTTAAAGCAAATGAAAAAACAAAAAGAAAAGCGTACTAAACAACAGCATTACTAACTGGTTCAAGACACAGGCGGTAGACTTTTAAAACAATGGAATTAGGAAGCTGTTGAAACTTGAACCAATATCAAAAATGAGTGGAAGTCAATGATGATTATGTAAAAAAATAAAGTAAGCTTGTAGAAGTTTTTTGGCCATAATAAATTATTTTTATATGTTAAGATCTTTTTTTTATTTCAAAACGGACTTTAAAAATGCGCCTCGTATTTATTATATAATATTGTTACATTAAAGAAACAATGTCCTTTGTATATTATATACACTCGTCAACAAAATTAACGCATATGTATTTTAAGTCAAAATTTCGCATAATTTCAAATAAGCATAACTCCGCTAAAAATGATAGGATTTGAAAAATTTTTTTTTTACTGTCAAGCTTGAAGTCTACTTTAAAAACCATTCGTCAGATTTTTAATTTATCCTCCTCCTCCGTACGCTACTGCTTCAAAAGTAAGGACGTGTTTTGTCTCTAAAAAATTGCGTACTTTGTCGCACTCCACGGGGTGAAATAAATTTTTTTCGCAAATCTTATCATAACTATCGTAAAATGTGGACTTTTTACAACAAATTTAAAAAAAAAGCAAAGTTCGTACGATTTTTCTTCGCGGAGTTATTACATATGAAAGTTACCCATACATTTTTTCCATTTACCGCCAGCATTAGTATTATCCGACACGCACCACGAGGTTGCTGGTTGGATTTGGCGCATAGTGTGTGTGTGCATGTGTGTGTGTGTGTGTGTGTGTGTGCGCCCACGCGTGCCTGCGTGCGTGTAAATTTGGGTTCAAATTCCTTAAACAACAATTAGAGCATGCATTAATATGCGTGAACGTATAGAAGAAGTAATCTGAAGACGAGGCGGGAACATACAATTTTGAATGAGAACATTCCTATATTTCCCTCTCCTAACCATACGCACGCACGCATACGCACGTACGCACGCACGCACACATACACACACACAGCAGAGAGGGTTTGGAATCATTAAATGGAAAAAATGTATGGGTAACTTTCATATGTAATAATTCCGCGAAAAAAAAATCGTACGAACTTCGTTTTTTTTTTAAATTTGTAGTAAAAAGTCCACATTTTACGATAGTTATGATAAGATTTGCGAAAAAAATGTATTCCACCCTGTGGAGTGCGTCAAAGTATGCAATTTTTTTGAGACGAAACACGTTCTTTCTTTTGAAGCAGTGGCGAACGGGGGAGGAGGATAAATTAAAAATCTGACGAATGGTTTTTAAAGTAGAGACTTCAAGCTTGACAGTGAAAAAAAATTTTTCAAATCCGATCATTTTTAGCGGAGTTATGCTTATTTGAAATTATGCGAAATTTTGACTTAAAATACATATGCGTTAATTTTGTTGACGAGTGTATATAAAACATATAAAATATATATATATAAATATATATATAAAACATACCTGAATCGATTTAGATGATTTAGAGAAAAAGAGCACATAAGTCTATGCCCTTTTTCCATCCATGGCCTTAATTATCATAGACCAATGTGTAGAAAAAAATAGATGGTATCCTACATTGATAAAAAATTATGTAAAAAATGTGAAAAATTCTGTATTGACAGAAGGATTAATGTTAGAAATTTTGTATCATATTAAAAGAAAATATCGAATTTTAGAGATGTAAATGTGTATATCTAATTATACATGTAAAGTTTGTTTAATACAGTAGAATGTAATAATATTTAATACAGTAGAAGCCAAATTCAATTTGAAATACTCTAATATACAAAGTGTAAAGTAGAATTATTAGATAATCTTATACGTAAAATAACCTATTTTAACTACTTTTTAACTAATTAATGGCTGTTATTATGGATCTTCCATTTTGAAATTTGTAATTCTGACGCCAGATTAGCCAGATTTGTATTCAGCGACTTTGACAACATACCTTCATATCTATTTTTGTGGCAAGTTATGTTGTAATAAAAAAGAAAAATAGTGGTCATAAATGGCCCATTTTTGAGGTTTCTCTTCATACTTTGACAACAAACGAATGTCATCACGTCATTCTATAGTCAAATACTATAAGCAATCATACAAATACATGTCGGCTTAGAGGCAAAAATCGGCCACTTTTTAACATATTTTAATTTTAATCATACAATCACTATGTATAAAAATCTTATTTATTAAACAAAATTTAAAGCCAAGCATTTCCATAATTTTTAAAAAATCGATGTCAAATGATTATATATACAGGGTGTCCCATTTTAATCTCCCCAGGCAATTATCTCGAAAAATATGGAAGATATGGAAAAATGTTTTAGACAAAAGTTGTAGGACTTGAAGGGGGACAGGTGATGAAAGTATAGACTTGATCTTGAGTGACCTATTGAAGGTCAGGTAAAGGTCATCAATGTTTTCTCAAATGGAACCCCCTATTTTTTATTACATATTCTTGTAGCCCTTGTAGAGACGTTTTCAAAACACTACATATTGATGTCTCTTACGCAAGCCGTTCCCAAGATACGAAGCTTCAAAGTTGATATATCATCGGCATTTGCATTATCCAATGTACACCGCGGGGAGGTTGTTCAGTCAAATTTGTACATCAAGTGGCCCTAAAAAGGGCAGACTTTGTGTGTGTATGTGTGTATGTGTGTGTGGGTGTGTGCTTTTTTAGTAAAACTTTTCTCTAATTATTTTTATTCTGGTTATTTTAATGTAAGGGAAAGGATAAGAAAATGGTAGAGAAAGAGAGATAAAAGTTTTACTAAAGAAGCACACACTCTCTTGTATACATATACAGGGTGTCCCATTTTAATCTCCCCAGGCAAACATCTCGAAAAATATGGAAGATACGGAAAAATGTTTCAGACAAAAGTTGTAGGACTTGAAGGGGGACAGATGATGAAAATATGGATTTGACCTTGAGTGACCTATTGAAGGTCAGGTCAAGGTCATCGATGTTTTCTTAAATGGAACCCCCTATTTTTTATTGCATATTCTTGTAGCCCTTGTCGAGACGTTTTCAAAATATCTATTGATGTCTCTTACGCAAGCCGGTCCCAAGATATGAAGCTTTAAAATTGACATACCGCCGGCATTTGCATTACCGATGTATGTATGTACATACATACACCGCGGGGAGGTTGTTCAGTCGAATTTGTATATCAAGTGGTTCTAAAAAGGGCAGACTTTGTATGTGTGTGTGCGTGCGTGTGTGTGTGTGTGTGCTTCTTTAGTAAAACTTTTATTTCTCTTTCTCTACCATTTTCTTATCCTTTCCCTTACATTAAAATAACCAGAAGAAAAATAATTAGAGAAAAGTTTTACTAAAGAACCACACACACACACACACACATACACACATACACACTAGTGATGTAACGAATATTCGTATTCGCATTCGCATTCGCGAATATTCGCTGATTTCAAAGTATTCGCATTCGTATTCGTATTCGCAGAAAATATGCGAATGTTTTGCGAATATTACTTTAATAAAAGTTGTCTCTTTAGAGGAAAAAATATATAAAATGTTGTAAAAAAAACTAGACAATTAAATAATTTTTCTTTATTAAGTTGGCCAGCCTTAAGGATTTACATTGTAAATTTTACAATGTATTAATAATTTTGTTGACCAAAAACGAAAAACATTATTTTACTTACACAAATTGACTAGATCTTATTTGGCTAGGATAGGAACTAAACAATTCAGCAGTTTTTTGAGTTTAAATTATTCAATATTGTTTTTTATACTATTTCATATTTATCTCTGAATAATAAATAAACAAAGTCTTTAAACAATTTTCATGAAACTCCGTAATAAAATAAACTTATCTTACAAAAACAAAATTATCTTATTTCTCCTACTCTCTGATTAAAATAATGAAATAAATGAGATACTTATATTTTTCTACTAATATTTAAGTCAGAAGAAAGAATAATCTGACGTTTCAATATTTATAGCTCTTGATAAATAACTAAAAGATAAAGTCTTTGATCATTTTACAGAACTTTGTAATAAAATTAACACACAAAATAATAATTTTTGTACTGATACTCAAGTCACAAGCACATTTATATAGGTTAATTTTTGGAATTGACTTTTACTGACATTCCAATGAACTGTAATAAAAAAAATTAATAATTAAATTCAAGTAAAGGCATATCAAATTAAAAAAAAAGAAGTTTTGACACTTTTTCTCCATCCAATCTGTTACGGTGGGGCGTGTAAAGTAGACCGGCCCCACTGAAAAATCGCTCACTAGGGACGCTAGTGGGTGGAACGCATAACAATTGTCTTGCTATATCGGATAAAAATTCATATTTTTTATTAGTCTTCCACCACAGTAGTGGATCTACATCACTGTCTATGCGTTTTTCTGATAAGTAATCCGCGATATATCTTTTTAACAAAACTTCAGAATGATTGCTTTCGTTGGTAATTTGTTTGTCTTCACTATCGCTTGAATCCATTAGTAAAGCCATTGACTCTTTTAAAGATGTGCATTTTCTTAGATTTTCCGTACTTGTAGATGGTTGGGGTTCTTCGTTACTTACTTTTTTACGTTTAACGATAGGCTCCTGAACTGAATTCATGTAAAACTCCCTTTCTTTGTACATGTCAAGAATATTTTTTATAACATGATCTTTAACGTAAGCGTGATTTCCAAAAAATTTTGATTTATATCGCGGATCCAATAAAGTTGCTGTTGTGAATAAAACATCATTTTCCAAATGAGAAAATCTACGTACTAGTTCATGTTTTAAAACACATATATTTTTGCCAATTTCTTGATCTATTTCATCTAGACTGTCAATTATTTTTTTCAAAGAAGATATTAATGGAATCACAGACGAAATCGAAACATTAGCACTACTGAGCTCCCTTGTCATATCCTCGAATGGTTTTAATAAATTAATCAGTTTTTCTAGAACAACCCAATCATGCGATGTAAGCTGAGGGATCTTATGGTTAGAAGATGCGTAAAGACATAATGAGTCTTTAATTTGCAAAATTCTCTGTATCATATAGAATGTGCTATTCCATCTTGTAGAACAATCCTGTAATACATGGAGCTTTGGCTGGTCAAGTTTTTCTTGCAATGCTTTTAATTCATCCTGAGCGGTGTTTGAATGATGAAAATGCATCGCTATCTTTTTGCATTTTTTTATTAAGTCAACTATCGTCTCTTGTGCGTTTATTCCATCTTTAACTATAAGTTGTATTTGGTGGGCTGTGCAATCTATATCTTTTACATGTAATAAAGACATACTCTTTTTCATATTCGAATCTCTAATTATGCAAAGAACTTTCTCCATAGGGATACCCCAGAAAGATAACATTTTCTCAATTTTCGCGGCTATATTTTCGCCTGTGTGGCGACCATCATTGAACACCTCTGCTTTTAAAATTATCAATTTTCTTTCATAATCGCGTGTAATTCCGTGACAAGTCAAACTTAATAAGGACACCCCAGAAGAAGAATCCGACCATAAGTCTGTTGTAAATGACATCTTCTCGAATTGTTTTAGTAGTTCTTTCACCTTCTCTTTTACTCTCGAATATATTTTATCACACAAAAATGTTGTAAAATATTGACGTGTCTTGAGGTTATACGGAGGACAAAGATGCTGTATCAATCTACCAAATCCTAAACTTTCGACGAAATTGAAAGGTAAATCTTCCAATGCGATCATTTCGCTGACCAATTGATCAATTTGAAGAGACTTCGAGTTCTTGTCATCCCATTTTTTTATCCTTTCTATGCACTCAACAATAGAACTTTGTTTAAATTCATTCTTTCTCGACGTCTGATGGGGTGATAAAATAGACAAAATAGTAAGTTCTTCTCGCTTTTTATTTTCGATCTTTTTTAGATTGCTAAACTCTTCTTTGTGTATTGATTTTATATGGTTTCTCATTGCGCTAGTTGTACGCCCTTTGCGCGAGATTAATTTGTTGCAAATTTTACATTTCGCGTAATCAGTATCAGAGAGTAAAAAATAAGTCCAAATTGGATTTCGAATTACTTTTGCTCATTTTCGATGATGTATCCTAAAAGTTAAATAAATAAATACATGAAATAAATTACTTTAAGGTAAAACTTTGAGGTTTATCACCTATTAAATACGTAACAATTATAAGAACTTACCTATAAGCACTTTAGGCACTATACGTAATATAAGTATTACGTAATAAATAAATAATATAGTACACAAACAGAAATAAAACTCGTAAAAACTAAAAACATGTGCCACTCGCGGGCACTCTAAATAAACTAAATAAGAATGAACGCGAAATGACACGACGGTAAACAAAGTCACGCCCCCCGTGTCGCCCGCGCGTCCCACGAATCTTACGCGCGGGCCAACCGGCTACAGCTAGCACCGGCAGGTTCGCGCAAGTCAATATTTGCATTCGCATTCGCATTCGCGAATGTCGGCAACAAATATTCGCATTCGCATTCGCATTCGCGAATATCCAAAATCGCACATTCGTTACATCACTAATACACACACAAAGTCTGTCCTTTTTAAGGCCACTTAATGTACAAATTTGATTGAACAACCTCCCCGCGGTGTACATTAGATAATGCGAATGCCGATGATATGTCAACTTTGAAGCTTCGTATCTTGGGAACGGCTTGCGTAAGAGACATCAATAGGTAGTGTTTTGAAAACGTCTCGACAAGGGCTACAAGAATATGCAATAAAAAATAGGGGGTTTCATTTAAGAAAACATCGATGACCTTGACCTGATCTTCAATAGGTCACTCATGGTCAAATCCATATTTTCATCGTCTGTCCCCCTTCAAGTCCTACAACTTTTGTCTGAAACATTTTTCCGTATCTTCCATATTTTTCGAGATGTTTGCCTGGGGAGATTAAAATGGAACACCCTGTATATATGTATACGGGTGTCAGGTAATAGTCGCATCAACCGTCTTGTGCAGGTAGAGCTAGTTAAACCGAGTAGAAAAGTCCTCTACTATTTTGCGATATTCTCAATAATAAGAGAGATATTAATTAATAAAGATCGGCCAATTCGCGTGACGACGGCGAGAAGAGACAGCCCAGTTTTATGTCGTTACTAAGCATGCGGCGAAAAGAAACAGTATAATGTTACACGGTTGCTAAGCGCGCGATGAAGCGGGGAGGAGCGCTTTACAAAAGACAGTAACTCCATACGAGTAGCGCTAACTCTGGACCCCCGAGTGGGCTGTCTCTTCTCGCCGCACGCTTATCATCGCGCGAATTGGCTGATTTTCTTTAATTTATTTCTCTCTTATTATTGAGAATATCGCAAAATGGTAGAGGACTTTTCTACTCGGTTTAACTAGCTCTACCTGCACACGACGGTTGATGCGACTATTACCGGACACCCGTATATGTATATACATATACCATATATGTATATGTATATATACAGTGTGGGGAAAAAGTATGGAAACCCTGAAAAATCTCGAAAAATATAAGTTTACAGATAAATGTTTCTTATAAAAGTTGTAGGGCTTAAAAAAATCGATTTACTGATCTTACAAGTTTGACCTTGGATGGCGTTGTCAAGGTCAGGGCAAGGTCATCTTGAATTTTTTAAATGGAACCCCCCATTTTTTATTACATACTCTTGTAGCTTATCTCGAGAGCTTTCCAAAACACATGAGTTATTTTTTATTAAGTACTTTTCGAGTTATGAGACTTGAAGTTTACAGTATTTTGACATAAAATATAAAATATCTTGTGAAACATTCACTTTTTGGTAATCTTACTGTAATACTTTTATGCACAGAATAATAAGACCAATCAATTGGTGTAAAAGAAACATAGTTGTTTTAAAATAAATATGTTGCAAATTGCATACATTTTTTACAACAACTATGTGTTTTCTTTTATCTATAAGAGCTCTACGCGGATGTTGGTGCGTTATAGCGAAAATTTATTTTTTCTTAATATAATAATATAATAAAATATCTCGTAAACTATTCACTTTTTGACAATCATACCCTTATAACTTTTTATGCTAGAATATTGCGAAGAATCAGTTTATATAAAAAAAATAATGTGGTTTTATTTAAAAAATTCAAGATGATCTTGCCCTGATCTTAGCAACACCATCCAGAGTCAAAGTTATAAGATTAGTAAAAAATCTTTTCAAATCCTACAATTTTGATAATGAATGTCTTCCCCTATCTTTAACCGTTTTCGAGAAAAACATGGTAAACTTTTTATCAGACTTACCCTGTGTATATATGGAAGAATATGCTAAATCGTACCGTTCGTTCCATCATATCTCTACTGTATTTCTTAAGCAGAGTTAAAATTTTAAAGTGTTAACGCTGTTGTATCACAGCTAACTTCACTCGAATGCCGCAATGTTTGTTTTTCTTCTCAAGCGATCCGTTGATGGGTGACGTTAATAGATTTATTTTGTGTACTTTTCATGTAATATTTGGCACTCCGTACCTAAGCTATCACATTGAGAAAGATAAGCAATTAAGCTTAAAATCCATATTATTATATATTTCTTTAATATTAAAGTGTATGTAATTAAAAAAATTGTATATATATTTTAAAAAGTATATTGTTCAAAATTTATTAATAATATGATGTTGTTTAATATAATTTTTTTTAAATTTTCTATTTGAATTTTAGGTGTTTTTCTGCGAGAAAAAATTATAACAGAGGAACGGGAGAAAATTTTTGACTATTTAGATTTTACAGAACAAATAAGAACAAGTTTATGGTGTATCAAAAATTTAAAGTATTTTGCATCCAGTATGTCGAATAATAACTTTCGGATAAGTAACAAAAATCATTTGGAACGTTTTCTGCGTTTTATAGCTGAAAAGTCAATGACGTACTACTATGTATCGGATGAATTGAATAGAATTGTATCTGCACGATTATAATAGTAGAATTCAATAATCTATATTGCTATTAACATTATAATTTAGTGTAATCGTACACTTAATACATAAATTATTTCAGGCAATACAATTCCAATTTGACAAGTAGATATTACTTTGACCTAATTTCCCATTTTTTAAAACAATATCGGTTTATATACAAGCTAAACAAATTTTTAAATATGCCAAAAGAAAAGCAACTTTTAGAACAGTTACTTACTATAGTGGCACAATATTTTCAACCACATATATCCTATTCGATTATTAATATGTGGTTAAATGATATTGCTCAAGAAATACGATGTCGCCTTAGAGATAAAAATCCGAAGCATTCAATATTCTCGACGTCCTTTGAGTAATTTTCTTTTTGGAGAGACTACAATATCTATGACAATTTCTGGAATCTAACAGAAGTGGAGCAAATTATGTTTATACTTGAAGAATTCATATTCTCTGATTTAGATTTCTATCAATTTTTGAATACATTAAATTTAGAAAACAAATATATAAATTACGTAAGTTATTTCGAATTATGTCAAGTATTATAATTTATAATTATAGATTATTATTATGCGCTGGCGAGAGCATAACTATTGTGTTTTATATCATTTAAATATTGAATATAATTTTTCTAATTTAATACATGTTATAGATTTCAGAATTAGTTCGAAGGAATCTCTTCTAACTATTACATTTCACATTATTGCCAGAAGACTTGGCATACACAGCACTCTTAAATTGTTTTTGTTATTATTGTGTTTGTATCTTATGGAATCCGAATTAGTAAATATAATTTTAGATTACGGGCTCTTTCTTGTTTTTATCTTAATGTATTCAGACTTTCTCATGTACATAGGTATATAAAAATTCACATATGTATATATATATATATATATATATATATATATATATATAATATAAAAAGAAACTATTTTAATTATAATTAACTTTTATTATATTGTATTATTCACACACGCACAGATTAGATCTGATAAAAGAAAACAACATATATATATATATATATATATATATAGTAAATACACATACACAGAATAACAATCATAGTTTCCTTTTTCCAGACAAAAATTAAATCTAAACATTTTTAAATAGAACAATATAATTTTTTGTACACAAATCAGTATTTTTTTGTTTGTTCTGTATATAAACACACATTCATATGTAAACTTACAATCAGTAAAAATTAATAGTTTTTGATATTTCTTATAATTTATTTTGACATGTTGACATACTTCATAATTTATTTTTACATTTATTAATTTATATTATCATGTTTATATACTTTACAAATGTTTATCTACAAAGTGTTTATTTTAATAAATCTTAAATATCAAATAATAAATAATAAACATATAATATCAAGGCTCTGACTATTCAAAATTAATAGATAAACGGGCTAATAAGAGCCGAGCGCGGATAGAAGCGCGACAAAAAAAGAAACGAACTTAGAGTTACAAAGTTAATTTATTCAAACGTTTCGGTCCCTGATTCGGGCCATCCTCAGTAAACTGTACAAATATAAAATAAAAATAAAAGGTAAAAAATACAAAATTGAAAAAATGGCAAAAATTATTTAACAAAAAACGGTGAGGCGATGGTAAACAGAAATTTAGTATAATTATAATAAAAAGGAGGACCAACATGAGATAAAGAATAATTAAAATTAAAGATAGAAACAATACGTACATAAAAGAAAGAAAGAATGATTCATAAGAATCGTGCGGCAAAAAACGGCGAAGAGCCCCGCAGCCAATATATAATCGCAACAGCGTCACCTCTCATCGTTACCAAACGGAAAGAGAACGTTTGTGAGTGCATATTATTGCAAACCTGTGTTGATTAAAGAAAAGTTGATCGAGCTAACAAAGAAACACGAAGAAAGAGGCAACTTACCGATGCTAGAAAACACAGAGGCCTACGGGAACGTAACATATAATCGCACTTGTTGAACGATACATCGCGACTGGTCTTTAAATGGAAAGATGAGATCGAGACAATAATATAAACACAGAAATGAGGTCAACCGAAAACAGATGATAAATGAGCGCACGCTTGGCTTTAGATATTATACATATTTTCTATCATCGGGAAATATATATGCTCTAAACACTCCGTGTCATTTTGTAAATTGATGCTATTTTTTTGTAATTTAATGTGAATCATTTCGGACACGAGTCTTTTCCTTAGAATCGGCTCCTCATCCAGGATCTCCACGCTGTTCCAATCAAACTCATGGTTTAGAAGTCTATGGTCTGTTATGACCGAGCGCTGCGTCGTGTTTCTATTGATGTGGTTGCGGTGTTCGCTTATTCTCGTTTTTAGGAAACGGCGCGTTTGACCGACATAAGAAGCGTCACAATTATTGCAGGAGATCTTGTATACAACGTTCGTGTGAAGGTCTTTCGGCAAGCTATCTTTATGCACTTTAATAAACTTGTTAAGCTTGTTGATACCGGTATATGATATTTTTGTATCCAAATCTCGAATTGCACGACTAAATACGTATACTATAGACAAACATTTGGCACCCCCATGGGCTCACCGCTGTCACCGATTATTGCTGATCTAACGTCTCGATCTCATCTTTCCATTTAAAGACCAGTCGCGATGTATCGTTCAACAAGTGCGATTATATGTTACGTTCCCGTAGGCCTCTGTGTTTTCTAGCATCGGTAAGTTGCCTCTTTCTTTCGTGTTTCTTTGTTAGCTCGATCAACTTTTCTTTAATCAACACAGGTTTGCAATAATATGCACTCACAAACGTTCTCTTTCCGTTGGTAACGATGAGAGGTGACGCTGTTGCGATTATACATTGGCTGCGGGGCTCTTCGCCGTTTTTTGCCGCACGATTCTTATGAATCATTCTTTCTTTCTTTTATGTACGTATTGTTTCTATCTTTAATTTTAATTATTCTTTATCTCATGTTGGTCCTCCTTTTTATTATAATTATACTAAATTTCTGTTTACCATCGCCTCACCGTTTTTTGTTAAATAACTTTTGCCATTTTTTCAATTTTGTATTTTTTACCTTTTATTTTTATTTTATGTTTGTACAGTTTACTGAGGATGGCCCGAATCAGGGACCGAAACGTTTGAATAAATTAACTTTGTAACTCTAAGTTCGTTTCTTTTTTTGTCGCGCTTCTATCCGCGCTCGGCTCTTATTAGCCCGTTTATCTATTAATTTCAAATAATAAATTATATTTATTTGTATAAAAAATATTATAAGGAATTGAACGTACATATGCGTATGAATTAAAGAAAATGTACAATATCACATTTCTAAGGCAATATTAGGTTTGTATAAGAATGTGATCAGTGATTACTAATCGATTGTATTAATTTTTTTCAAAAAGATTTAGTACATTTTTTAATAAATAATTTTATTTTATAAATTACATTTTATTGATAAATATTATTAATTTATTGATAACTCTGATAACACATACAAAATAACAAATTAACTTTATATGCTAAATTATAAATGTAATCTATTTAAAAAGAATTAAAATTAAAGAAAAACGTTAGGTAATTGTTTACTTTTTATATAAAAAATTCTTTATTCTTAATTTTTTATTAACTTTGCTAAATTTTAAAAGCGAAATTAGTTCCTCAATTGACAGATTTACAAACAATATTTTTAAACAGTTTATTGCAAATGTTAGAGTAATCGTGGATCGATTACAATTAACACTTATTATATATGTATGATGTATGTATGTACATAAATGTATATTTTTTATATTTTGTATATTATTTTTTAATTTTTCATTATATTTCAGTAATACAAATTCCAAATATACAGTATGTTTACATATGAACAAAGAACATCTTCTTCTTTATCCGTCAAACATTGTCAAAAAACCATATAGCGGTTCCAATACACATGCGATGATTTGAACTTCCGTTTCCGGTTGCATGATAGAAGGTTGAAGAGCTGTCAGAGAGTGTGTTTTGAGTGGTTATTAGAGGTAGGAGGAGGAGAAGAGGTGAGAGAGAGTGAGTCAGTGAGAGTCTGGAGTGAGTGCATGCTGGGGGATTGCAGGCGAGTTGGTAGAGAAGGAAAAAGAGCGGTGAGAAGAGAGTAAAGTGGTGCAGGTGGAGTGAGTCAGCAATTAGGGAGATTGGTCAGGGGCGTAGGGGGAGAGGAAAGGTGAGAACAGGTGTAGAGAGATCAGAGCAGGTGTAGTAGGTAGTAGGTATAGGGAAAGAGAAAGAGGTAGGTGGCGCGAGAAAAGTCACTAGACACAGAGTAAGAGAAGTATAGAAGGGAAATGGATGAGGTGCAAAGAATAAAGAATGTTGAGAAGAGGGAGAGAAGGGGTAGCACGGGGACGCCGGAAGAGGTTTTGAAAAGGAAAAGGGATGAATTAGAAGATATAGGATTGAGAAAAGAGATGGAGGAGAAAGGGAACATACAGTGGATATTTAGGAAAAGTAAAAAGGTGATAAGATCGCCAGAGACAGAAAGGAGAGAGGAGGCAGGAGGGATGGGGGAGAACATAAGAGAGATGGGGAGGGAATGGAAGGAGGAAATAATCAGAGAGATGAGAGAGATAAGAAGAGAAATTAAAGAGGAGATTAAGGAGGGAATAAGAGGACAGGAAGAAATAAGAGAGGAGATAAGGGAGCTGAAGAAAGAAATGGAGGAGAAGGAGAGAAGGTGGGGGAGGGAGAAGGAGGGGTTGGAGGGGAGGATTTTAGAATTAGGGATGAAAGTGGAAGAATTGGAGCTGAGGAAGAGGGGGAGAGGAGGGGGGAGGAAAAGGGAGAGGAGATGGTTGAGATGAAAGGTAGGATTAATATGATGGAATGGAGGTGGGAGAGGAAGGAAAGGGAGGAAAGGAGAGGGAACATTATAGTAAAAGGTATAAAGGGTGGGGAAGGAGGAGTAAAAGGGGAAGTGGAGAGAATATTAAAAGAGATAGGGGTAGAGGGGCCGGTGGGGGAGGTGAGGAAAATAGGGGAGGGAAGGAGAGATGGGACTAGTATGGCATTGGTAAGGGTAGGAAATATGTGGGTTAAGAGGGAAATAATGGAAAAGAAAAGAAGATTGAGGGGTAGAGAGGAGAGGATTGAGGAAGATCTTACGTGGAAAGAAAGAAGGATGATGTGGTGATTAGGAGAGATCGCTAGGGGGGAGGGCGTGGGTACGATATGGAAGAATATGGATGAGGGGTAAGTGGTGGAGGTGGGATGAGGTGAGAGAGGAGCTGAAGGAGGAAGGGGGAGAAGAAGGGAAGGGGGTAGAAAGGAGGGGTGGGGACGAGGGGGAAATGGAGGTTGACATATTGCAGGAGGCAAAAAAGGAAGGGAGAGAGTGGAGTAGGGGAAGGAAGGTGAAAAAGGGAAAAGGTAGAGAGAGAGGGGTAGGGAGAGATGGAGAGTGGGGGAGAGGAGGGGAAGAAAGTAAGAGAGAAGAAGAGGGAAGGGAGGAAGGATGGAAAGTGGCATTTTGGAATGTAGCGGGGCTAAAGAATAAGGATGCGGAATTCTGGGAAGCGATAAGGGAATGGGACGTAATGTTCTTGTTAGAAACATGGGTAGATGAAAAAGGGTGGGAGAAGATAAGAGGGAGGTTGCCTGTGGGATTTAAGTGGGAGGTGCAATATGCGAGGAAGAAGAATAGGAAAGGAAGGGCAATGGGGGGAATAATAGTAGGGGTAAGAAAAGGGTTAGGAATAGAAGGAAAGGGTGGGGCGGATAAGGAAGGAATGATGGAGGTGATGATAAGGAAAAAGGGGGAGGGATGGAGATTGGTGGGTGTGTACGTAAATGGGGATTTAGAAGAAAAATTAGGAGAGATGAGGAAGTGGATGGAGGAGGAGGGAGGTGGGATTAGAACGATAATAGGGGGGATTTTAATGCTAGAACAGGAGAATTGGGGGGAAGGGTAAGGATAGGGGTGGAGGGAGAAGAGGAGGGAAAGAAAAGAAGGTCGAAGGATGCAAAGGTAAATGGGGAAGGGAAATTGTTAGTGAGAAGATTAGAGGAGATAGGGTGGGCAATTGTGAATGGAGGGGTAGCAGGAGATGAGGAGGGGAGCTGGACGTACATGGGGCCGAATGGGAGATCAGTCATTGATTATGTGTTAGCGAAGGAGGAGGTGAGGGAAGAAATTATGAGGGTAGAGATAGGAGATAGGATTGACTCGGACCACATGCCGGTAGTGGTAAGGATCAGAGGGGAAAGAGGAGGATTGGAGAAGAAGGTAAAAAAGAGGGAAAGGAGGTGGAACTGGTCGGGCGAGGGGAAGAAGGAATTCAGGGAGAGGTTAGGAGTGATAGGGGAGAGGCAGGGAGATGAACAAGAAGAGAGAGGGGTAGAGGAGGAGTGGGAGAGGATGGAGAGAAAAATACAGGAAGTTCTAAGTAAGGGAAATGAGGGGGAAAGTAGGGAGGAGAGAAGAAAAAGGGGAGGGTGGTTTGATGAGGAGTGCAGAAAAGATAAGGGGGAGGTGGCAAAGGAGTTGAAAAGATGGAAGAGGAAAGGGGGGAGGGAAAAGAATATAAGAGAAGAAAGAAGGAGTACAAGGGATTATGTAGGAAGAAGAAAGAGGAGGAGAATGAGGAATGGACTAGGAGGGCAATGGAAGCGAGGACGGAGGGGCAGGTATGGGAGGTAATTAGGAAAGAGAGGAGAAGGGGGAAAGGTGGGGGGAGAAGGGATTGAGATGGAAGAATGGAACAGTTATTTTAGGGATGTATTAGGGGGTGGAGTCGAGAGTGGTGTTGGGAGGAAGCAGGAGGATAAGGGAGAAGGTGGAAGATCAGGAAGACCAGATAGAAAGGGGAGAAATTAGGAGGGCGATAGGAAGGATAAAAGATAGGAAGGCGGTGGGGGTGGATGGAATACCAGGAGAAGTGTGGAAATATGGCGGAGAGGGGCTAGAAGAGTGGGTGTGGGAATTATGTAATAGGATATGGAAGGGGGAAGGGTGGATTAGAGAATGGGTGAGGGGTTGGTGATACCAATTTTGAAAAGAGGAGAGGGAAGGGAGGTCTCAGATTACAGGGGAGTAACGCTGGCACCGTCGTTATACAAAGTGTATGCGACGGTGTTAGCTGAGAGGCTGAGGGGCGAAGTGGAGGAAGGAGGGATGGTGCCACCGAATCAAACGGGGTTCAGGAGAGGGATGGGGACAGTAGATAATATTTACGTTTTAAACTACCTGATAAATAGACAGATAAGCAGGATGATGGCGGACTTGGAGGAGGAGATAAGGAAAGGGAGATGGGGAGGAGTGAGGTTGGGAGAGGATAGAATATATAGTAGAATATATAGTACGCTAGCGTACGCGGATGATGTGGTGATGATGGCAGAGGATGAGGGGGGAATGAGGTGTATGATGGAAAGATTAGGTAGATATTTGGAGGAGAAGGGATTGGAGTTGAATGAGAGCAAGTCGAAGGTGATGAGGTGTAGGAAGGGGGGAGGGAGGCTGAAGAAAGCTAGTTGGTATTGGAAGAGAAAGAAGTTGGAGGAGGTAAAGGAGTACAAGTATTTAGGCTATGTAGTACAAAGGAATGGGAGGCAGGATGGACAGGTGAGGGAGAAGATGAGGAGGGGGGCAGCAGTATTGGGGCAAGTATGGGGGATAGGAAAGAGGAGATTTGGGGGTAATTGGGGGCGGAGATTATGGCTTTTTGATGCGTTAGTGTGGACGGTATTAGGGTATGGAGTTGAGATATGGGGGTGGAAGGAGAGAGAGGGATTGGAAAGGGTGCAGGAAAGGTATATGAGATGGATGTTAGGAGCGGATTGGGGAACGCCGGGGTATATGATAAGGGAGGAGCTCCAAAGGGAAAAGTTAAGATCAAGGATGGGAAGAAGGGCGTGGGGATATGAGAAGAGGTTGGAGGAGGGTAAGGGAGGGGGGTTGGCGAGAGTATGTTTAGAGGAAATTAAGGAGAGGGCTAAAAAGGGAGGGGAAATATCGGAGTGGGAGAAAGAAAGAAAAGAGTTTTTTGAGGGTAAAGGGATGAATTTAAGGGAGGTGGAGGAAAGAAGGGAAAGAGGGGAATTTAGGTGGGAGGAGGTTGAGGAATGGGAAAAGAAAGGACAGAGGGAGGAGAGATGGGAAAAGATTGAGAATTCGGTATATAATAAATGGTACAAGCAGGTAAAGGGGGAGGGAGTACCGAAGTATCTGAGGAAAGGGTGGACGGAAGGAAGGTGGCAGAGGATGGCGAAGTACAGATTGGGGAATGGGATGAGGGGAAATAGATATTGGGAGAAGTAGGAGGAAAGGAGGTGTAGGATGTATGGTGGAGGGATGGAGACATGGGAACATGTATGGGAGGAATGTATGGAATGGGGAAGGGGAGAAAGCTGGCAGGAAATGGTGAGGGAGGTACTGGGAGAGGAAGGAGAAGGGGAATTGTGGGTGAAACTGTTGGAGGAGGCGAGAGGTGACGGAGAAGGAGGTGAGGGGAAAGGGGGAGAGGGAGAGAGTGAGAGAGAGAGAGAGAGAGAGAGAGAGGGAGAGAGGGAGAGAGAGAGAAAGTGGAGGAGGAAAGGCGGAAGTAACCGGAAGCGGAGGTCCCACATTAAATTAAGCTAGTAATAAGATTGCGTAAGATAGGAGGGGAAGGGTGAGAGTGTGTGTGTAGGGGTAGATAGAGCGAAAAGAGAAAGGTGAGAGGGAGGTAAATGGTGCGACGAGATAGGGCGAGAATAAGGCGGAGTTGCGTGGCGTTTTTTATATTTTTTTATATATTTTTATAGGCTAAGTCATAGGTTAAGGATAGATTATAAGTGGATGTAAAAAGTGTGTAAAGGTTTGGGACCGCTCCTTAAGGGAAAAAGCGCCTTGTAATCCCCAATTGGGGCAGCAATAAACGTTTCTAATTCTAATTCTACACATGCGATGACGGATATATACATATATAAATTAGAAGATAACAAGCATATATTACATGTCTTGTAAATAATACGTTAATAAGTCAATATATTTTATAAGCAATGAGTTAAACTAATAAACCTTCTTGTCTGTAACTAAAATTTTGTTCTCAAAACTTTTTTTTTTAGATAAAATCAACACATTGCATGGTCACTTTTTTCCAAACAGAACTGGAAAAGCATAATATACATGGCAAGTGGAATGTCAATTTCATTGCTAATCTTCTAAACCAATGTTTAACGAAAGGAGTTAAGTATATGGATATTACAACTGAATACAGAAATATTACAAGGAGAATACAGGTAATTTATTACACATTACCGTAAAATGTATTTTAATATTATATAATAATATGAAAAGAAACTATTTTAATTATAATTAACTTCTATTATATTTTATTTTCCACACACGCACAGATTAGATCTGACAAAAGAAAACAATCAAAAAGAAGGAAAAGAAAAATTAAGTTTGCAGTTGGAATGATTGTAACAGGCATATATTATTTTGCTCGAGAAAGACATCAACAAGATGGCGTAATAATAGGATGGTATTTTAAATGTGAATCTCTGTGCAGATATTCATTCAACAGAAATTTTAGGTTTTCATATTTGCATGAATATTTTTACAATTGTAACGATTGTAATATGGACGAATATTATTACACTTGTCACAGTTGTAAAGGCCATCGAGATAATTCAATTCAACCGCATTACATAATTCTTGCTGAGAATAATAGATTATGTTATGTGCGACAAGGTGAATATTTGTGGCATTTTTATAAATCACATATGTTCTATATGACTTTTTTCTTCAAAATGTAAGCTATATTCTTTTTTAGCTTGTATAAGAAAATGTTCACCAAAACCGATCAGTAATATAGAAATAGGACAATACTTTTCTAGATTCAGAGGTACTTATTATGTACCAAATGAGAATCTAGCAAACCAATATCCAGATGATACCGCTGTACTTCTGAAGAAGTTCTTCAATCAATAGTATTTATATTTTATTATAAAATGTATTTTTCGAAGTATAAATATAATAAAGTTATAATAATTATATATAAATATCAAATTTATTATATGATTAAAATTAATTATTAATTATTATATTTATTAATTTTTAAACTTTTTAATGAAGATTTTACAGTGTTTTCTAGAAATCACAAAGTTAAAAATGCAATATTAACATCGCAATAAAAATTTAATTTATAAATATAGAATAATAAATCTTATAAAATATTAATATGCAGTTAAAAATAAATTATTATAATGCAAGATTTTGAGAAGATTATGTTAATTAGATACATTTATTAAAACGTTATTGTTAATTAAATAATTAAAATTTACTTAAATAATTTTAAAATAAATTTTGAAATTCTATAAAAGGAAAAAGTTTGAAAAATTTTTTCTTATAAATAAAGATTATCATATTGACATACATACATTCGCTGATTCAATTTTCACCTTAAAACTAAGGATAGATTAGAATGTAATATAATGAAACTAATTAATAGACTAATCAAAATTTGCACTTTAAAAAACTTTACTTTTAAAGCTGAAAGTCTTAAAATAAAATGTGAAAAATTTCGCGTTTTTGGGTAAAAATTTTCGAGTTCTCGGGATTGATCGCACCAATCATTTTCAAATTGGTCGCAATCGAAAGCTTATATTCACATTATATAAGCAAAGTGCTGTTAGATTTTCGATTAAGACTTTATTTCTAAAAATATTTTGACAGAAAAATCATTTAACAGAAAAATTCCGGATAAGATACTTGGTAGCGGCGCGATACCTCTGACGTTAGTCTCATTTTATATACTTGGCGACCGCCGCTATACCGCGTCGCTTGATAAATATTTTTATAATAGATCTTCGATTAATACAATATATTACTAAAAAAGTTTAATAAAAAAAAGTTTAATCATGATAAAGTGGAAAGAGTTGTTAGAGACGACAAAGAGTGTGAGAAAGGGGGGTGGGGGAGGTGACGAAGGAAGTGAAGTCTATTGATCGATTATTGTGTCTATTGTTGCGTTATATGCAATTATTTAACCTTTATTCAGTTATGCAAATGCTGATATTTAGAGATTTAGATTGAAAAAATAAAGTCATAATACAGATTTTATTTATAAATTAAAAATGAGCGTAGTAAAATTATCATTTATGAAACACACAAAAATAAATGTTTTAAAAAATAAAAACAAAAAACTGGCTATTGAGAGCTGGCGCGGGTAAAAGCACGAACAATAAACATTCGTCTTAAAATACAAGAAACTTTATTAATTCCAAAACCATACGTGTTTCAGTTAACCTCACTACATGAAAGAAATAATATATAACGATAAACATGTATAAACCAGTCTTAATAATATAATAAATGAGCAATTTCCTTTTATTTGGACATTTGTTTGTCCGATTTTTGAACTATCAATTCAATATCTGAATTCCCTGTTGGGATCGTATCAGAAAAATTGGACTGACCGAATTTCATTAATCGCATATTGTTCTGAATAATACGTTTCTTGACTACGTCAACGTGTACGGTTTTTAAGTCATAAGCCAAACCTAGATAGGCAAAAAGGTCGATAAAAAATGTACAAAAATTCAGAGTGTAAGGTCCCAGCTCCGCGGCTTTGTAATCCCAAGGCAAAGTATGATGATAATTGTGCCAGCCCTCGCCCAAGGTCACGAAAGAAATTCCAGGATTCTGGACGGGCGATATTGAACTATATAATAAACATGTATATTTATAAACAGGAATACACACAATATCTACAAGACCATAGATGATCATAAACAATTGACGTAAATTTTATTCGCGGTTTTTTTTTTTAACAAAATAAATGCGTACCCATCGTATGGTTTCGTTCCCCAAATATGAGCAACGGAATTCACCGAAAAGGTCATGTTAAGATTTAAGCAGAGCGAAGAGCTGATGAGATGCCATGCGTTCGACAGAGTTTCATTCCACACCCAGTAAGGAATCAATGTTGGCAAAATAAAGCAGAGGAGTACCAAAAATGCGTAATACCTGAATAAAGAGAATAAAGAGAAATCGATTAATAAAACATTAACAGATAACAATAGCTCTTATTTTCGCAAAAAGTTTCGATCGACATACTTCTTCTGAAAGACGACGAAGCAATCTTGTTCGAGATCCTTGCAATTGATCGTAGCACCCTTTTTAAGGACATCCGGATGTTTGGCAATCAATAGCCAGCCAATGTGTGAGAAGAAGAATCCTCTGCGCGCATTGTATGGATCTGCATCGGTGTCCGTAAATTTATGATGCACTCTGTGATCTCTGGCCCACGCATAAATAGGACCCTGAAACATAAAAGTGTAGAAAAAAATGAATATAACCGCGATAAGAGAAGAAAAGGACAAAAAGAAAAATTAGAATCGTACTTACTTGAAAAGCAGCGGTCTGGAAGATTGTCAGAATTAATTTCATCGGCCATTTTGCTTTATAAGTTCGATGGGTCCATAGCCTATGACCGCCAGCTACGGTGCCTACCATCGCGGCGACATAAAAGGCGAAGGCTGAAATTATAAAGAACGATAACAACATAAGCCGATAAGTTAATGTAATTTTAATGATTCAAAAAATTATATATTATAAATAATTTAAATAGTAATTTTTTCGCTACATAATTCTCTTGAATATATTATACAGGGTGTTTCAGGAGGAATGGTCAGTATTCTAGTACCCAGTGAGAAATGATGCTTGAATCGACGTCGATTCGACCAATCATTTCTAGCTGGGGACATGATTGAACATATTATTTTACGCAAAAAAGTTTATATAAATATGTGTTCTATTCTGGATGGTTATAAAAATGCAACTTAATTTTAAGAATGAATACATTTCTTAACTTATTGTAAGTATAACCAAATGCTATGAAACAATTATATTAAATTTAGGTCACGTTTGATAAGTTCTGTGTTTAAATTTTTTAATTTCTGATGTAATTAAAATTTATTCATGCTAAAATTATTAATTAACTGAAATTATTGTTTATTTATTAATATCAATTATTCAAATATATCATAAGCTTAAAATTTCATGTAATTGTTTCATTGAATTTGGTTCTAATAAGTTAATGAATGTATTCGTTCTTAAAACTAAATACATTGTATTTTTATAACCGTCCAGAATAGGGCCACATGTATATTATATAATCTTGTTATATAAACTTTTTTGCTTAAAATAATGTATACAATTATGTCCTAGAATGTTGACCATTCGTCCTGAAACACCCTGTATATTATATTAAAGTTACATCAGGACATCAGGACTTTTGGTAATAAAGTCAATAAAAATAAATGTATATAACTCAAATTAGATAAAAAATATATATAAATAATAATTAGATAAAAATATATATATATATATATTTAAATAATAATAATAATAATAATAGAGATAAGAAATATCTACACCAAATAATTGTCCAAAGTTTAGCGTAGAAGAAAGCCAAATATAATCCGTAGATGCCGGCCAGATGAATGTACATTAATGTAATTATTTTTATCCAAACAGGTGTCCATTTGTAATTGATTTGTTGTTTTTGTGAATCTTTCATTGATACCTCCATTGATACCAGGTTATTAGAACCTTCTGCACAGATTTCATAATAGATACGTCAAATAAGTTCGAATATCACGCTAAAAATATCTAACACATATTTTTGCTAATAAGTGTAATCTTTCTTTATCATGACAAACCGCATAGTAATTTTCTAAAACAATTATGATGAAACCGTAATTATTTATTATTATTATTTTCCTACTTATCGCTATTATAAATTCGCATATATATAATATATAGGGTGTGTTATTTCATGACTCGAGGTTCATACATTAAGAGCGTGTTATTGAAGTTATTTAGAGTTGAAATTGTCTAATAAACATATATTACGTTCTGCGTAAAGGTAATTTAACAGTTCGCTCCACCATACCAGGAGAATTTTTTATCAAGTATATAAAAACTTATTTGCATACAAAGTTCAGATAATAATTCGAACTATAAAATAAATTATAACCCAGGTAGAACATAAAACTCATAATGACGTCATTAAAATGTCATTTTGAAAAAATCATAATGATCTCATTTAATACATTTTTAGCAACGTTTTGATGACTTATTTTTGATTTCATATCCCGTGTGGAAATTTTATATAGGCTATAACCGGGCCGTATAAAGGTTTCCTAACTTTATTTGAGGCGCGAGTTAGGACGCCCATCTTGGCCCAATCTCGAGATGTCACGCTCTTTTATCTAGGGCCCTTATTGCTTTCCAAACTTGGGCCAATATGGGCGTACAAATTTTGGCTTGGGCCAAAAAAGATATATTCATATATCCATTTCGAAATTTTTTAACTTGTTTTTAACTACATGCAACTTATATAATGATTCTATCTGAAAATTAGGCGTTTTATAATGGATTAAATGTTTTCTCGTATTTGAAAAACACACTTACCTTGGTGGGACTCCGAACTGGGGACCTCTGGATCGTGAGCCAACTGCCTTACGTGGTAGACTACTTTTTAATTTAATATTAGTGTTATATCTGCATATGTCATAACCAGCACAAATATAATTTTTCAAAAATTATCTTAAGAAACAAATTGAGTTTAAAAAAAGTAATAAAATTTCGAAATGGATATACAAAAATTTTTTTTTAAATGACAAGTCAATGTCGGAAACCAGTGTCGGCTCGACACTGGCACGTAGCATTGGATCGATCACATGTATTATATAAGTTATTATTTAATATCACAAAAAGTAAATAGTTTGAATAAACTTTAGATAATTGAGTCATTTCTTTATGTGTATTTTAAAAAATGTATTGATTGCATCGTTTACATCAAAAGTAGAGTAAAAGAACTTTTCATTTTTTCTTCCACTTCTTACGAACACATGTACTTTTTTATACAAAATATTAATACATATCCCAGGTAGAACATAACACTCATAATGACATAATGACATCAAACTGATTTTGGAAAAAATTCTCTCTCTATCTCTCTCTCTCTCTCTCTCTCTCTCTCTCTCTCTCTCTCTCTGTCTGTCTGTCTGTCTGTCTGTCTGTCTGTCTGTCTGTCTGTCTGTCTGTCTGTCTGTCTGTCTGTCTGTCTGTCTGTCTGTCTGTCTGTCTGTCTGTCTGTCTGTCTGTCTGTCTGTCTGTCTGTCTGTCTGTCTGTCTGTCTGTCTGTCTGTCTGTCTGTCTGTCTGTCTGTCTGTCTGTCTGTCTGTCTGTCTGTCTGTCTGTCTGTCTGTCTGTCTGTCTGTCTGTCTGTCTGTCTGTCTGTCTGTCTGTCTGTCTGTCTGTCTGTCTGTCTGTCTGTCTGTCTGTCTGTCTGTCTGTCTGTCTGTCTGTCTGTCTGTCTGTCTGTCTGTCTGTCTGTCTGTCTGTCTGTCTGTCTGTCTGTCTGTCTGTCTGTCTGTCTGTCTGTCTGTCTGTCTGTCTGTCTGTCTGTCTGTCTGTCTGTCTGTCTGTCTGTCTGTCTGTCTGTCTGTCTGTCTGTCTGTCTGTCTGTCTGTCTGTCTGTCTGTCTGTCTGTCTGTCTGTCTGTCTGTCTGTCTGTCTGTCTGTCTGTCTGTCTGTCTGTCTGTCTGTCTGTCTGTCTGTCTGTCTGTCTGTCTGTCTGTCTGTCTGTCTGTCTGTCTGTCTGTCTGTCTGTCTGTCTGTCTGTCTGTCTGTCTGTCTGTCTGTCTGTCTGTCTGTCTGTCTGTCTGTCTGTCTGTCTGTCTGTCTGTCTGTCTGTCTGTCTGTCTGTCTGTCTGTCTGTCTGTCTGTCTGTCTGTCTGTCTGTCTGTCTGTCTGTCTGTCTGTCTGTCTGTCTGTCTGTCTGTCTGTCTGTCTGTCTGTCTGTCTGTCTGTCTGTCTGTCTGTCTGTCTGTCTGTCTGTCTGTCTGTCTGTCTGTCTGTCTGTCTGTCTGTCTGTCTGTCTGTCTGTCTGTCTGTCTGTCTGTCTGTCTGTCTGTCTGTCTGTCTGTCTGTCTGTCTGTCTGTCTGTCTGTCTGTCTGTCTGTCTGTCTGTCTGTCTGTCTGTCTGTCTGTCTGTCTGTCTGTCTGTCTGTCTGTCTGTCTGTCTGTCTGTCTGTCTGTCTGTCTGTCTGTCTGTCTGTCTGTCTGTCTGTCTGTCTGTCTGTCTGTCTGTCTGTCTGTCTGTCTGTCTGTCTGTCTGTCTGTCTGTCTGTCTGTCTGTCTGTCTGTCTGTCTGTCTGTCTGTCTGTCTGTCTGTCTGTCTGTCTGTCTGTCTGTCTGTCTGTCTGTCTGTCTGTCTGTCTGTCTGTCTGTCTGTCTGTCTGTCTGTCTGTCTGTCTGTCTGTCTGTCTGTCTGTCTGTCTGTCTGTCTGTCTGTCTGTCTGTCTGTCTGTCTGTCTGTCTGTCTGTCTGTCTGTCTGTCTGTCTGTCTGTCTGTCTGTCTGTCTGTCTGTCTGTCTGTCTGTCTGTCTGTCTGTCTGTCTGTCTGTCTGTCTGTCTGTCTGTCTGTCTGTCTGTCTGTCTGTCTGTCTGTCTGTCTGTCTGTCTGTCTGTCTGTCTGTCTGTCTGTCTGTCTGTCTGTCTGTCTGTCTGTCTGTCTGTCTGTCTGTCTGTCTGTCTGTCTGTCTGTCTGTCTGTCTGTCTGTCTGTCTGTCTGTCTGTCTGTCTGTCTGTCTGTCTGTCTGTCTGTCTGTCTGTCTGTCTGTCTGTCTGTCTGTCTGTCTGTCTGTCTGTCTGTCTGTCTGTCTGTCTGTCTGTCTGTCTGTCTGTCTGTCTGTCTGTCTGTCTGTCTGTCTGTCTGTCTGTCTGTCTGTCTGTCTGTCTGTCTGTCTGTCTGTCTGTCTGTCTGTCTGTCTGTCTGTCTGTCTGTCTGTCTGTCTGTCTGTCTGTCTGTCTGTCTGTCTGTCTGTCTGTCTGTCTGTCTGTCTGTCTGTCTGTCTGTCTGTCTGTCTGTCTGTCTGTCTGTCTGTCTGTCTGTCTGTCTGTCTGTCTGTCTGTCTGTCTGTCTGTCTGTCTGTCTGTCTGTCTGTCTGTCTGTCTGTCTGTCTGTCTGTCTGTCTGTCTGTCTGTCTGTCTGTCTGTCTGTCTGTCTGTCTGTCTGTCTGTCTGTCTGTCTGTCTGTCTGTCTGTCTGTCTGTCTGTCTGTCTGTCTGTCTGTCTGTCTGTCTGTCTGTCTGTCTGTCTGTCTGTCTGTCTGTCTGTCTGTCTGTCTGTCTGTCTGTCTGTCTGTCTGTCTGTCTGTCTGTCTGTCTGTCTGTCTGTCTGTCTGTCTGTCTGTCTGTCTGTCTGTCTGTCTGTCTGTCTGTCTGTCTGTCTGTCTGTCTGTCTGTCTGTCTGTCTGTCTGTCTGTCTGTCTGTCTGTCTGTCTGTCTGTCTGTCTGTCTGTCTGTCTGTCTGTCTGTCTGTCTGTCTGTCTGTCTGTCTGTCTGTCTGTCTGTCTGTCTGTCTGTCTGTCTGTCTGTCTGTCTGTCTGTCTGTCTGTCTGTCTGTCTGTCTGTCTGTCTGTCTGTCTGTCTGTCTGTCTGTCTGTCTGTCTGTCTGTCTGTCTGTCTGTCTGTCTGTCTGTCTGTCTGTCTGTCTGTCTGTCTGTCTGTCTGTCTGTCTGTCTGTCTGTCTGTCTGTCTGTCTGTCTGTCTGTCTGTCTGTCTGTCTGTCTGTCTGTCTGTCTGTCTGTCTGTCTGTCTGTCTGTCTGTCTGTCTGTCTGTCTGTCTGTCTGTCTGTCTGTCTGTCTGTCTGTCTGTCTGTCTGTCTGTCTGTCTGTCTGTCTGTCTGTCTGTCTGTCTGTCTGTCTGTCTGTCTGTCTGTCTGTCTGTCTGTCTGTCTGTCTGTCTGTCTGTCTGTCTGTCTGTCTGTCTGTCTGTCTGTCTGTCTGTCTGTCTGTCTGTCTGTCTGTCTGTCTGTCTGTCTGTCTGTCTGTCTGTCTGTCTGTCTGTCTGTCTGTCTGTCTGTCTGTCTGTCTGTCTGTCTGTCTGTCTGTCTGTCTGTCTGTCTGTCTGTCTGTCTGTCTGTCTGTCTGTCTGTCTGTCTGTCTGTCTGTCTGTCTGTCTGTCTGTCTGTCTGTCTGTCTGTCTGTCTGTCTGTCTGTCTGTCTGTCTGTCTGTCTGTCTGTCTGTCTGTCTGTCTGTCTGTCTGTCTGTCTGTCTGTCTGTCTGTCTGTCTGTCTGTCTGTCTGTCTGTCTGTCTGTCTGTCTGTCTGTCTGTCTGTCTGTCTGTCTGTCTGTCTGTCTGTCTGTCTGTCTGTCTGTCTGTCTGTCTGTCTGTCTGTCTGTCTGTCTGTCTGTCTGTCTGTCTGTCTGTCTGTCTGTCTGTCTGTCTGTCTGTCTGTCTGTCTGTCTGTCTGTCTGTCTGTCTGTCTGTCTGTCTGTCTGTCTGTCTGTCTGTCTGTCTGTCTGTCTGTCTGTCTGTCTGTCTGTCTGTCTGTCTGTCTGTCTGTCTGTCTGTCTGTCTGTCTGTCTGTCTGTCTGTCTGTCTGTCTGTCTGTCTGTCTGTCTGTCTGTCTGTCTGTCTGTCTGTCTGTCTGTCTGTCTGTCTGTCTGTCTGTCTGTCTGTCTGTCTGTCTGTCTGTCTGTCTGTCTGTCTGTCTGTCTGTCTGTCTGTCTGTCTGTCTGTCTGTCTGTCTGTCTGTCTGTCTGTCTGTCTGTCTGTCTGTCTGTCTGTCTGTCTGTCTGTCTGTCTGTCTGTCTGTCTGTCTGTCTGTCTGTCTGTCTGTCTGTCTGTCTGTCTGTCTGTCTGTCTGTCTGTCTGTCTGTCTGTCTGTCTGTCTGTCTGTCTGTCTGTCTGTCTGTCTGTCTGTCTGTCTGTCTGTCTGTCTGTCTGTCTGTCTGTCTGTCTGTCTGTCTGTCTGTCTGTCTGTCTGTCTGTCTGTCTGTCTGTCTGTCTGTCTGTCTGTCTGTCTGTCTGTCTGTCTGTCTGTCTGTCTGTCTGTCTGTCTGTCTGTCTGTCTGTCTGTCTGTCTGTCTGTCTGTCTGTCTGTCTGTCTGTCTGTCTGTCTGTCTGTCTGTCTGTCTGTCTGTCTGTCTGTCTGTCTGTCTGTCTGTCTGTCTGTCTGTCTGTCTGTCTGTCTGTCTGTCTGTCTGTCTGTCTGTCTGTCTGTCTGTCTGTCTGTCTGTCTGTCTGTCTGTCTGTCTGTCTGTCTGTCTGTCTGTCTGTCTGTCTGTCTGTCTGTCTGTCTGTCTGTCTGTCTGTCTGTCTGTCTGTCTGTCTGTCTGTCTGTCTGTCTGTCTGTCTGTCTGTCTGTCTGTCTGTCTGTCTGTCTGTCTGTCTGTCTGTCTGTCTGTCTGTCTGTCTGTCTGTCTGTCTGTCTGTCTGTCTGTCTGTCTGTCTGTCTGTCTGTCTGTCTGTCTGTCTGTCTGTCTGTCTGTCTGTCTGTCTGTCTGTCTGTCTGTCTGTCTGTCTGTCTGTCTGTCTGTCTGTCTGTCTGTCTGTCTGTCTGTCTGTCTGTCTGTCTGTCTGTCTGTCTGTCTGTCTGTCTGTCTGTCTGTCTGTCTGTCTGTCTGTCTGTCTGTCTGTCTGTCTGTCTGTCTGTCTGTCTGTCTGTCTGTCTGTCTGTCTGTCTGTCTGTCTGTCTGTCTGTCTGTCTGTCTGTCTGTCTGTCTGTCTGTCTGTCTGTCTGTCTGTCTGTCTGTCTGTCTGTCTGTCTGTCTGTCTGTCTGTCTGTCTGTCTGTCTGTCTGTCTGTCTGTCTGTCTGTCTGTCTGTCTGTCTGTCTGTCTGTCTGTCTGTCTGTCTGTCTGTCTGTCTGTCTGTCTGTCTGTCTGTCTGTCTGTCTGTCTGTCTGTCTGTCTGTCTGTCTGTCTGTCTGTCTGTCTGTCTGTCTGTCTGTCTGTCTGTCTGTCTGTCTGTCTGTCTGTCTGTCTGTCTGTCTGTCTGTCTGTCTGTCTGTCTGTCTGTCTGTCTGTCTGTCTGTCTGTCTGTCTGTCTGTCTGTCTGTCTGTCTGTCTGTCTGTCTGTCTGTCTGTCTGTCTGTCTGTCTGTCTGTCTGTCTGTCTGTCTGTCTGTCTGTCTGTCTGTCTGTCTGTCTGTCTGTCTGTCTGTCTGTCTGTCTGTCTGTCTGTCTGTCTGTCTGTCTGTCTGTCTGTCTGTCTGTCTGTCTGTCTGTCTGTCTGTCTGTCTGTCTGTCTGTCTGTCTGTCTGTCTGTCTGTCTGTCTGTCTGTCTGTCTGTCTGTCTGTCTGTCTGTCTGTCTGTCTGTCTGTCTGTCTGTCTGTCTGTCTGTCTGTCTGTCTGTCTGTCTGTCTGTCTGTCTGTCTGTCTGTCTGTCTGTCTGTCTGTCTGTCTGTCTGTCTGTCTGTCTGTCTGTCTGTCTGTCTGTCTGTCTGTCTGTCTGTCTGTCTGTCTGTCTGTCTGTCTGTCTGTCTGTCTGTCTGTCTGTCTGTCTGTCTGTCTGTCTGTCTGTCTGTCTGTCTGTCTGTCTGTCTGTCTGTCTGTCTGTCTGTCTGTCTGTCTGTCTGTCTGTCTGTCTGTCTGTCTGTCTGTCTGTCTGTCTGTCTGTCTGTCTGTCTGTCTGTCTGTCTGTCTGTCTGTCTGTCTGTCTGTCTGTCTGTCTGTCTGTCTGTCTGTCTGTCTGTCTGTCTGTCTGTCTGTCTGTCTGTCTGTCTGTCTGTCTGTCTGTCTGTCTGTCTGTCTGTCTGTCTGTCTGTCTGTCTGTCTGTCTGTCTGTCTGTCTGTCTGTCTGTCTGTCTGTCTGTCTGTCTGTCTGTCTGTCTGTCTGTCTGTCTGTCTGTCTGTCTGTCTGTCTGTCTGTCTGTCTGTCTGTCTGTCTGTCTGTCTGTCTGTCTGTCTGTCTGTCTGTCTGTCTGTCTGTCTGTCTGTCTGTCTGTCTGTCTGTCTGTCTGTCTGTCTGTCTGTCTGTCTGTCTGTCTGTCTGTCTGTCTGTCTGTCTGTCTGTCTGTCTGTCTGTCTGTCTGTCTGTCTGTCTGTCTGTCTGTCTGTCTGTCTGTCTGTCTGTCTGTCTGTCTGTCTGTCTGTCTGTCTGTCTGTCTGTCTGTCTGTCTGTCTGTCTGTCTGTCTGTCTGTCTGTCTGTCTGTCTGTCTGTCTGTCTGTCTGTCTGTCTGTCTGTCTGTCTGTCTGTCTGTCTGTCTGTCTGTCTGTCTGTCTGTCTGTCTGTCTGTCTGTCTGTCTGTCTGTCTGTCTGTCTGTCTGTCTGTCTGTCTGTCTGTCTGTCTGTCTGTCTGTCTGTCTGTCTGTCTGTCTGTCTGTCTGTCTGTCTGTCTGTCTGTCTGTCTGTCTGTCTGTCTGTCTGTCTGTCTGTCTGTCTGTCTGTCTGTCTGTCTGTCTGTCTGTCTGTCTGTCTGTCTGTCTGTCTGTCTGTCTGTCTGTCTGTCTGTCTGTCTGTCTGTCTGTCTGTCTGTCTGTCTGTCTGTCTGTCTGTCTGTCTGTCTGTCTGTCTGTCTGTCTGTCTGTCTGTCTGTCTGTCTGTCTGTCTGTCTGTCTGTCTGTCTGTCTGTCTGTCTGTCTGTCTGTGTGTGTGTGTGTAAAATCATGTAGAAGAGAAGCAATTCTACCTATATTATATATATACTATATTATACTATAATATTATTATATATACATATACATAAAGATCATGTAAAAGGGAAACAACACTACTAAAGAAAAAACAGACTTAAATAAACCACACATATATTGGATATGTAACTTCGGATACAATTATTTATGTCTTTATAAAAACATAAATTTTTCTTGAATATATAATATTGAATACAATATTATCCATACATGTAATCTCGATAATGGATAAAAAAATTATTTTTTGATATTTTTGGAAATTATAGGCTATAATACACTGTAAACAAGAAGAAAACAATATCATTTATCAATTTTTAATCAATATAAATCTATTAAAAGTGAAACAACATACTAATCCTCAATGAAATCTAAAATTTGAATTTGTCAATGAGATAGAGATTAATTATTGATCTTATAAGCGGACGTATCTCGAGTAATTATTGCTTTATAACATCAAGTAATTTCTTTCTCAAATGTATATCAATTATTGTACTTATTAAATTGTCAATTATACATACAATTATAAACTCTTTTATTCAAAAACTATTTCTTATCTATATTTACTCAATATTTGCTCAATTGTATAGAATTTGTGACTACGCAATTATGCACGACAATCAATTAGTGCGTGCCGGCACAAGAGAATTGCATCAGCCACTTTTGTTCTTAACAACGTGTCGGTCGGTGTCGAATCGTCTCTCTTCATTTTTGTATATCGGATTTGTTCGTATTATATGTTTTAGTAGTGCATTGAATCCAATTCACGTGGCAAAAAGTGTTGTATAATAAAAATATATAGTTATTATATTAATAATATAATTATTTTTTTAGAAAAAATTGTTATTTATAATACTCAAAACCTTATTTTACCATCTTATTATATATCATACCTTATACATATGGTATGTTACGCGTCAAACGGAACAGCTTTACAACCAAAATTGAGGTCTAGCTAAAAATTCCCTCTTGGCCGGAAAAATTACTTTAATATATCTATTTTATAATGCTATGTGTTATTTTAGTAGAATCCAATATGGCGGCCTCAAAATGGTAGTATTATTTTCAAAAAACACATTAATTAATTTATTAATCCATTCTGTAAAAAAAATTTCCAGCCAATTTCCAGCAATTGGAAGCAGCCCTACATCGAATATGGTTCGAAATTCTGCAAGCCACAATTAGAGCCTGCTTTAATATGTGTGAGCGCCTGCAAGAGGTCATCCGAAGACGAGGCAGAAATATACAATTTTAAATACGAACATATATCCCTGCCCCAACACACACACACACACACAAACACGATGGGCAAAATCCGACCAGCAACTTTCCCGTAGTGCCCATCGGATAATGCTAATGTTGGCGGTAATTGAATATATAGGCAAAAATGCATATGTAACTTTGATATGCTGTAACTTCGCGAAAAAAAATCGTACGGTATTCAATTTTTTTTTTAATTTGTAGAGAAAAGTCCATATTTTACGATAGTTAAGATGATATTTGCGAAAAAAATTTAGTACACTCCGTAGAGTTCGTCAAACTATGCAATTTTTTGAAAAAAAAGACGTCCCTCCTTTTAAAGGGATGGAGAAAGGGGGAGAGAATAAAACCAAAATCGAACGAAAGTTCCTTAAAGTAGAAACTTTACCCTTTAAAACAAAAAAAAATTTTTTGAAATACGACAATTTTTCGCGGAGATACGCTTATTTGAATTTATGCTAAATTGTCATATTAATTACGTGTTGCGATAATTTTTTTGACGAGTGTATATAACCTAAAAATTCTTTTGCACAACAAACATATTGCTCTATCGTACCTAGGAGCTGAGCTAAGTAGTAATACTATGCCGGTTCTAACCCAGGTGCTCTGAGGGGGGTGTGGGGCGCGGGGGGTTCTCCTTGGCGAGGGGTATGACGTCACGCAGGGCGGAGGTATCTTGTTGGCGCGGGGGCTGACGTCACGCGGGTGGAGGGGGATGTTTCGACAAAGGAGGGGGAGTTTTCTGAGCGCAATATTTGTAGATGGTATCTTTACGACTTTTTTATGAGGGTTCTTAGACATTTTCCCCAAAAAGGTATAGAACAAGCGCCGATGATTAACAATTTTATACCCTCGTTAATATAATTTTATTATGGAAGCGCCGATGTCCGGCTGCTCGAACTTGTCAACGGAGCGTTCTAGAGTTCATTAAAACTATGTTTTTCATTTTATGGACATTTTATCATTACGAAAGGAATGAAGATTTTAGGGCCGACGCTGCGACGAACATGTCTAAACGTGATTTAATAGGCCTCTACCTATTTGCGTTGACGTTCGGCAGCTTTGTATCCTCGCGGAAAATCTCCCATAAAAACGAGAGCGAAACATTTTTCTTAATATTTTTTAAGGAAGAATGCAACGTATCGGCGCCAACGTTCGGCAACTTGTGTCCTTACTCCTCTATCCATAAAACCGATATCTCGGGAAACAATCTTTTGAGATACGCCAAATGTTAGAAAAGAAGATAGAATTAGGTGAAATATATATAAGGAGGATGAGAGCGCGTCAAACCATAGTACGATTTGAAAGCGCATAGATGCAGCGGTGAAAAAAGTTTAGTGGTTACTTTCTTGTATTAGAAGTGTTAGTGGTATAATAGTGAATAAAAGAAATAATGGAAAACATCGAGCAGAACGAACGCGACCTGTTGGAGCGGTCCCATCAAATCACCACCTTGGGCGAATATTTTGAATGGGCGCTGCGCTGCGAGGACTTTATCAAACTGCTCGAAGAACGCAGTCGTGTCAAGCGTCCGCGACTCTCCATTGGATATAGACAATCTTTGGTTGCTAGAATCGCGCGACTCGAGGGTGCAAAGACTCGATTGCAGAGACAGTTTATACCCAGTGGTGGTAATTACAGTGGCGATAATAACACGGGAAGACTCGTTTGGCGAGAGATCGATACCGCGTTCGAAAATCGGATACTGACAGGTGCGGTGATTAACGCAGACTATATCGAACCGCGACAATTTTTGGAAGACGCTAGTAGTGTAGTACTCGAGCAAGTGCAAGATGTTATAAAAATACACAACTGTGCAAAAGTAAATACCGTGTTCAACGGTGATTTTGTGACAGGTGATAAGCGCTCCAACAAAAGCATTAACACGCGAAATTATGAACTCTTTCGCACGTCCGATTTACACGAGTGGTATGAGCGGCATGTCATCGAATCCACATTGGCGTCTCTCGAAGAGTTTCAGGAACGTGATAGCGGATGGGCATTGTCACGAATCCTTGATCTTACGGTCAACGTCAACAAGTGCAATCCTATGCGCGCGGGGTGTTATCTAAACTTACCGCGAGAAATTATTACGAAGAGAGCAGTGGTGAACGTGCGATCAACGGACAATGCATGTTTCGCATGGTCAGTGGTGGCCGCTCTGTACCCCGCAGAAAGACATGTGGAACGAGAATTTTCATATCCCCATTACACGACAGTGTTACATCTTCAGGACATTGAGTTTCCGATGACGTTAAACCAAATTAAAAAGTTTGAACTGGCAAATAACATCTCAATCAACGTCTACGGCATTGAGAGAAACAAGGAATTATCTATTCTTCCGATACAGCTCACCGATCGGAAGAGAGAAAAACATGTAAATATGCTGTATGTGGAGGAGGACGACAGCGTTGGACATTTCGCGTATATAAAAAATCTATCCCGGCTTGTCAGCACGCAACTGAGCAAACATGACCACAAGAAATATATCTGCGATCGATATGTATATTTATTGCAAATTATATAATAATTGTAAATAAAATTGTAAATAAAATTGTAATTTTTTTTTCTTTCACAGATGCTTGCACTTCTTTAATTTGAGCGAAAAATTGGAGGCTCACATTGCGGACTGTCGAGAAATGAACGACTGCGCTATCCGATTACCAAGCGATAAAGACAAGTGGCTCGACTTCGACAACTACAACAGAAAGGAGTGACTTCCCTTCGTGGTGTACGCCGACTTGGAGTGTGTGCTGAAGAAGACGCCGGAACATGCGTCATACTCCCAACATCACGAGGTATTTAGCGTTGGGTATTACGTGCAATGTTCGTACGACAACTCGTTATCCGCGTATAATTCTCGCGTAGTATCGATTGCGTTTCATGGTTCGCCGAAGAACTTAAAAATTTAGCGCATCGCGTAAAGGGTATTTTGTCTGATAATGTCCACATGACAAAATTAACGCAAGATGAATGGGAAAAATTTCATAGCGTCACGCAATGTCACATTTGCGAAAAACCGTTTGCGCCGGATGATACACGCGTACGCGATCATTGTCATCTGACCGGGCGATACAGGGGTCCCGCGCACTCAAACTGTAATCTAAACTACAAAGACTCTTATGTCATTCCTGTAGTTTTCCATAATCTATCCGGCTATGACGCACATTTTATCATAAAAGAAATAGCTACCGCGTATGAAGGACGCGTAGATGTGCTTCCAATAACAAAAGAAATATACATTTCATTTACGAAGACTGTCAATAGTACCGACGACGATAAAGATCGGAAAGCTTGCATGAAATTACGATTCATCGATTCATACAAATTTCTCAATGCTAGTCTTGACAAATTGGCATCTTTTTTGAATAAGGATAAGTTAAAAATTTTGCGTTCCAATTTTTCCGCATTATCCGCTAACAATTTTGAATTATTAACGCGAAAAGGTGTCTTTCCGTACGAGTACATTGACTGCGTGGACAGGCTGCAGGACACGCGTTTACCACCACGCGAATCGTTTTACAGTTCTTTAACCAGTGACACTGTATCCGAGAGCGACTACGCACACGCCGTCAACGTGTGGCAGCAGTTCTCCATTCAAACCTTGGGTGAATACAGCGATCTGTACTTAAAAACTGATGTCTTGTTGTTGGCAGATATATTTGAAAACTTTCGCGACACTTGCATCGCGAGTTACGGACTCGACCCTACGTATTATTATACTCTTCCTGGGTATACATGGGACGCCATGTTAAAACATACATGCGTAAATTTCGAACTGCTTACCGATATCGATATGGTTATGTTTATTGAGCGGGGTATACGCGGTCTAAGTCAATGTTCAGGAAGATACGCGCATGCTAATAACAAGTACATGCAGTCATATGATCCATCGAAACCATCATTATATTTAATGTATTTAGATGTAAATAATTTGTATGGATGGGCAATGTGTCAACCACTGCCTTATGCCGATTTTCGATGGGTCGACGATGTATTTAACTTTGACATCTCGTCAATAGCGCTCGATTCACCTACAGGCTATATCCTCGAAGTAGATTTAGAGTATCCACACATCTTCACGACACGCACACTGACCTACCGTTTTGCCCGACACGTGACAAACCGCCCGGCAAGCGGGAAGATAAGCTTCTCGCAACGCTATATGATAAGAAGCGTTACGTCATACACTACCGCAACCTGCAGCAGTGCACGCGTCACGGCCTTCGCGTTACAAAAATACATCGCGTATTACAATTCACTCAATCCGCATGGCTGCGCGATTACATTGAACTAAATACAAAATTTAGAACACAAGCGAAAAATGATTTTGAGAAAAATTTGTACAAATTGATGAACAACGCGGTATTTGGCAAAACGATGGAAAATGTGCGTAATCATGTAGATGTAAAATTATTGACAAAGTGGGACGGACGATACGGAGCAGAGGCGATGATAGTGAAACTAAATTTCCATAGCAGGAGCATCTTTTCAGAAAATTTAATTGCCGTAGAATTACGTAAACTAGAAGTAAAATTTAACAAACCAATCTATGTTGGTATGTGTATACTCGACATATCGAAAGTGTGTCTGTACGAATTTCATCACGAGTACATGTCACCGCTCTATCGTGACAGATGTCGGGTAATGTACACCGATACAGATAGTTTAATATATCATATTAAATGCGAAGACGTGTATGAAAATATGAAACGCGATATCGCTAGATTCGATACGAGCGATTATCCAATTGACAACGCGTACAGTATACCGCTTGTGAATAAAAAGGTGCCAGGTCTAATGAAGGATGAAAATAATGGCGCGATAATGACTGAATTTGTAGGACTTAGAGCAAAAATGTACGCTTTGCGAGTAGATGGTAAGAAAGATACAAAAAAGGTTAAAGGTGTCAAAAGTAACGTTGTCGC
>NW_028141226.1:165000-173588 GCF_030444845.1 Prenolepis imparis | reverse complement strand
AAACATTTCACGAAAGGCTTAGGACTTTGTTTGCGAGAAATAAAAATAATAATTCAGGTGACGCTAACAGAACACCTGATACTAATTCGGTTCGCGTTGCATATTTTAATGTCCCATACATACCCAAATGGTCCGAGCGGTTTAGCCATGTGGTCCGTGATCTAGATGTAAAAATGTCTTACACAGGTTTGAATAAGTTACGTTCGTTTATCCGCGTGCATAAAGACACACTGCAGAAAGACTGTCATAATAACGTTGTATACAAAATTTCATGTCAAAATTGTAATGCCTCTTATGTCGGTCAGACCAGCAGGCAGTTGAGAACACGCATTAGGGAGCACAGAAATCACATAAAAAGAAACACCGCGCAAAAATCCGTGATCACGGATCACAGGCTGCATAACCACGAATTTGATTGGGATAACGTTGAGATCTTGGATGAGGAACCGTTTCTAAGGAAGAGACTTGTTTCAGAGATGCTGTTTATCAGGCGCCAGATAAATGGCCTAAACCGACAAGAAGACACAGAGTGTCTAAATCAAGCATATATATCTGTTGTGACAAATATGCCTCAAATTTCTTGAAAGACGGTCTTCGTTTAGTTGTTATCGAATTCCTTTAGAGAGCCATAAATCATTTGTAACATTAATCTCCATACATCGTATGTTTGAGATAGGGAGATAGAGAAAGGGGGGGAAGCGAGAGAAAGGGGGGACAGGGATAGAGGGAGAGTGACGGAGGGGGTGGGGAAGAGGGGGGAGAGGGAGAGAGTGGAGAGGGTGAGGGAGGGGGAGAGGGAGAGAGAGAGAAGGAGAAATAAATTCCACACATTGTTTGACATTGACTTCGATAACAGGCTATGAGCCGTGGTAGGGCGCCTTATAAATAGCATCAAAACGAATATCTTCTTCACTCGTGCGTCGGGCGCGTCCGCGTACGGTCGTGTGAACGTGCGATGGATGAGTGTGTGAGTAAGAGTGAGCCCCCTTTCGGAAATTCCTCACTATACCCGTCATTAGAGTCAACTTTTGAGTACCTGACATATTATGTCACTTTGTCTATCTAATGGGATATCGATAGGGGGGGCTCACGGCTTTTGCGCTACGTGCGGTAGTATGTAGATTCCCCATTATTATTTATTGTATTAAATTTACTGAAGAAGGTCCAAAGAAAGGATCGAAACGTTTAGATTCAATAAATTTGTTATTCCAACAAGTTTGTTTTTAATATTTACGTACCTACACCCTACGCGTGGCTCCATATAGCCTCCTTTTGAATTTGTAATTAATTAATAATAATTTTAACAGTGAACTTGAAACATTATTAAAATTATACCAGGAACCAAAAATTTCAAACTAACACATAACTTATCATATATGTGACCTAATGTTTACATTCATAACCATGATAACAAGAAACGACGAAAATTTAATGTGATTGTTTCATAACATTTCTATTAATTGCAAGTTGATAAATATATTCATTCTTAATATTGAGCATGCATCTTTATAATCGTGCAGAATAAGGCACATTTTTCTAAACTTTTTGCTTAAAATGATGCGTGTACAATTATGTCATAGAATGCTGATTTTACTCTTAAAACATCCTGTATATGTAGAAATATTATAATTTATAAATTAAAAAATTTTTTAAATTTTTTTTGCCATTTTTATGTTTAAATTTAAATATATGACAAATAAATAATATATAATGTATATATATAAATATATATAATATTATTCATATTTTTAATTATTGAGATATTAACTCACTTTTATATGAAAAATAAAGTCTTCTGTAATTTCTTGACGCGAAGATTACCACCAACTCCTTTCTGCTTTTTACTTTATAGCAGTATTAACTGGAAACAATTTACTTAATAACATCAAGATTGACACTGTATTGTTCTCTATATTTAAAAATAAATTTGTATTACAATACAATATACATAATATACGTACCTGTATATAAAACATATCCAATCTGTAACCAAAAAATTTAATTGATTGTATATAATAAAAATTCTAACCTATTGTCGATTGTTCATGCAATATATAATACTATTATTTTGTAATTTCTTTAAAATAAAATAATATAGCTTTGGCGATTCAAGTTTTTGAACAGATCCAAGATAGTTTATCAAAATCTATTTCAAACCGAAATAATTAAATAAAATAAATAATTAAAGAAATAATTTTATATAAGACAATACAAATATTAATAACAATAACACATTGATAAAAACATATATACCAATGAATATCTTATTAGTGTATTTAAAGCAGAATACTGTATGATGAAATCATGAATATTAAATCTTTTTCTGCTCTTCCCTCTTAACAAATTCTTAAATTCACAAATTCTAAAAAGATATTTCGATGAAATAACACTACAAATCTCTTTGGCACACTTATAAAATTGTCCGAAAACTATGCTTTTCCCTTGACAGTTAATAAACAACCGTAAAATGAGTGTGATATCGGACTTTGTCATGTGGAATGACTGCGCATGCGCAAAGACCAGACGACTTGGACTTCATATTACGGTCATTTTACAGTTGTTGATTGATTATAAAGGGAAAAAGATAGTTTTCGGACAATTTTACAAGTGTGCCAAAGAATTTTGTAGTATTGTTTTATTAAAATATCTTTTTATTTAAAAATGGCACTCAAGAATTTTTAGCATGTGCTTTCTCGCCTCTGACGTCACGATTCCGACATGGTCGGCGAGGAGCCAGGAGCCTTAACTGTTCAATTCTAGCTTTTGAAGTTATTTCCCAAGAATTAAGAACTCTTGATCATGGTTGTATATTATGTTTTAATCAAGATGATCTATTATGTCTTGCGGATATTGCTCTAAAGAATATACAACATATCAATGAACTTAATGTTTTAATTTTTTAAATAAATCTATGTATGTGGATGTTACCTTCAATATTTTCGCAATATTTTTAACAGGCAAAATTTCAGATGTAGAATTATATTTATTGATCAATCCAGATTTAATTAATGAGTTTCTTATAATATTAATTTAATAATTTTACTTTAGAAATTGTATTCTTTTACATTTTTGTATTGAAAGTATTATATAGCATGGTATACATTATTATATATTTAGCAAAAATTAATAAAAAAGTAAAACTGTACCATATGTTTATTAGGAAATAGCTCGATAATATTTTCAGCTAAAAAAGTGAGCCAATTTAAAAAATACTATATTTTTTCAAATTAAAATTTAGTAATGAAATTAATATTTGAGAAATAATATAAATATAAAACCAAGGCCAACTTAACGAGCATAAATAAACAGGATGTAATGTTGATTAGTAAATCCTTTAGATCACACAAATAATAAATGGTTTGTTAATCTATCGGATTCAGTTATTCCGAGTAATGTCTCCAATCTTCTACAACTAGGTGCTAATTTCAGCCTTCCAATCAATAAAAATAAAAAAGTAACAATTCACGAATTCATCAAGGACATCGAAGGTAATTCAAAACGCAATAATATTAAAAATCTCAGAACGATACGAAATGTTGCGGTTCCTCAATTTTCTCACTACTTACATAAAGACATCCCTAAAAATCCAACACATGAAAAATTAATAACAATGCACAAATCAACAACAGAATTTTGCCGCCATAATCCAAACATCATATTTACACGAGCGGATAAAGGCAACGTCACCGTTGCAATGAATAAAACATATTACATTGAAAAGGTAAAAGACCTGTTAAAAGATCACAACACTTATTCCATTATTAAAAGCAACCCATCCTTACGAATCGAAAGAGAGTTAAATAACACGATAAAACAATGGCTAAAAAAAGAATACATCACTAAAAAAGAATATTATACACTACATTCAAGCGATTCGCTCCTACCAAAAGCTTATGGTCTCCCCAAGATCCATAAAAACGACGTTCCTTTCAGAATCATAGTCTCGTCGATCAATACAGCACTATATTCCCTGGCTTCTTATATTCACAAAATATTACTAAAGAGTCTACCAAAAACCAGTAGCCATGTGAACAACAGCTTCGATTTATGCAGAACACTGTCTGGTAAAACATTGGGACCTTCTGACATTTTGGTCTCGTTAGATGTCGTATCTCTCTTCACTAACATCCCTCTGGATCTTGCAATCAATAGCATCAGTAATAGATGGAATCATATCGAATTCCACACAAAAATTCCAAAAAAAGATTTTATATCAGCTACCAATTTTATACTATCATCCACATTTTTTACTTTCAATGACACAATTTATAAACAAACTTATGGGACTCCTATGGAATCCCCATTATCACCCATAGTCGCGGATCTAGTGATGCAGGATTTAGAGGAATCAATCTTAAATAGTCTAGGAACGAGCTTAATATTTTACTACCGTCATGTGGATGATATTATATTAGCAACTCAGGCGAATGAAATTGCGAACATTGTCGACAAATTTAATGATTATCACGAAAGGTTAAAATTCACGGTAGAATATGAGGAGGACCGCTGCATAAGTTTTTGAGATTTACATTTAAAAGTAATAGACAATATATTATACATAGATTGGTTTCATAAAAAAACTTTCTCAGGCAGAATTTTATCATATTTTTCTAACCATCCAATGTGCCATAAAATAGGAATAATATACAATTTAGTCGACAGAGCTTTATTGCTCTCACACCCTCAATTCCATAGAAAAAACTTGGAGATAATTATTAACATATCGCTCGACAATGGCTACCCCCTGGACCTCACTTTTAAATGGATCAATAGAAGAATAAATTATTTTTAACAAATTGAATATAACAAATAAAAACTTGAATGTCATTAATCAACCTAACAATAGCGAAAACAACAATAAAAAATTCTTTGTTATTCCCTACATCAATACAATCTCTGAATTAATTGCACCATCGATTTAAAAATTGGACATGACTGTTGGTTATAAATGTCTTAATAAACTAGAGAAATTTGTCTAGGTACAAAAGGATAGGAACTACCATCCACATAATTCAAATGTTATTTACAAAATAAACTGCAATGATTGTAATGCAACGTATGTCGGACAAACAAAAAGACAATTACGCACTCGACTCACAGAACACATTAATAACATTAAATTAGATTCGTCAAGACATTCGGTAATTTCTGAGCATATTCTGAGTGAAAAACATACATTCAATTGGAACAATATTAAAATTTTAGATTTTGAACATAATTATCAAAAAAGACTTATTTCCGAAATGATACACATTAAAGAACAAAAAAACGGCATTAATTTAAACAAGGACACAGAATTATTCGACAATGTTTATTTTGACATCCTAGAGGAAATAGCTAACACACGATGATTTATACTTTTTAGAGTTATTGTTTGGTACTCAGATATGCTCCCCACAGTCGATTTTAAGATACACTGTAAGTGAGAGGCTAATGGCAAGAAATTTAACATATCTCAAGATATAATTGTAAGTGACCTTTTTCACTATATTGAGCTCGTGGCAAAATTTTAACGCTTCTTTTTACCCACAATTCCAGTTTATCATTAAAGACAAGTGTCAATCGAATATCATGGAACATACCAATTTTATACAATGACATTAATATTTGATCTTACCGAACTAACTTATTCTCGCCTTCCAACGAAGAATGGGTTTTATCATCACCATCGTACGCGTTCCATTTATAAAATTTTTAAACTTGTTAAGTTCAAATGGATTGTTACAACCTTTTTGCCATGGCTTCTTATAAATTATCTGTATACTACCTAAGCTTACATATAATGGCAACTCATTCGCTCGGCGGAACCTTAAACAATTTTTTTATATTATATTTGCTTTTTATATTATATTCTCTTTGTATTAACTCTACTCACGTACTGAGGAAGACTAAGTAAGTCGAAACGTATACGTATTATGTAATATTTGAAATAAATTACTAATCAACATTACATCCTGTTTATTTATGCTCGTTAAGTTGGCCTTGGTTTTATATTTATATTATTTCTCAATTATTTGCTTTGCATCATACGAGCCTTACGATTAATTTATTTTTATTTGAAATTAATATTAATAAGAATGTACCTTTTATCGACATCTGCACTAAGCTCGACAGAGAGAACGCAATCCGCGACATAATTACAAAGAGAGACGATCAATGAGTTGACCATTCTGTTTATAAAATGATAGTACTTCCTTTCCTCGATACTCTCAGATAATATTCGTGTTAGGTCCTACATAAATTGTGAGGAATTAATTTTAATAAATTATGACATGTATATATGAACAAATAGCAGAATAATTGATATTTACATATTTTTCTGTTTTATCAGAAGCATCTGTACTAATTATTTTAATTTCATTTGCAGTCCCGATAACTGGTAACTGGTAAATTCAAATCAGGAATAATTTCTGTGTTATTTTCATCTTTTGTGTTGTTTTGGTCAATTGTAAGTGTCACACATTGATCGATCTTCTTTCTCTTTGCTCAATAATTAATGAATTATTTTCCAACCATTCTTTCCATTTCAAATGAAACTTAATTCTATGACCTGTTACGTCCAGACTCGTGGAAGGAAGAGTCAGCGGAAGGGCGTAACTAAACTTACTTCGAACGACGGCAGATTATCCGTCTGTTCGACTCGAACGAACGTGCTTAGGCCTAAATAGGTCCCAGGGGATGGCAAGATGTAATGCTCCGGCAGTTCCTTGCCATCCTCATAAGCGCCAGCGAAGGCACCCGCTGTGGTTTTAGTGCGGTAGGTCTTGGACCCCACCGCCGATCCATATGTGGATCGGCGATGGGGGACAAGGAGTCCCACATAACCCTCATCCCCTACCCGGGGGGTGAGTGGTACCATGAGGTTTCCACAGCGCAAAAAAAAAAAAAAAAAAAAAAAAAAAAGGCCTATATAGGTCAACGACCGAGAAGGTCGCTTTTACTCTATTTAAAGGGTCGTTCGGTCGGTGGCCTCTTTTCGATAAAAAAATTTAATCTTTATTATGCGGGACAAGGCCTAGTGCGACTTCGGGAAAGGAAGTAATGAGATCGGGTCTATTAAAGAGTATTAGGCACGAAGATAATTAATTAATTTTATTCTTATAGAGGACAAGAAAAGAAAAATTGGATTTATCGGAATTATTACACATATATATTATTATTATTATTCCTTATTCTAATAGTGTTGCTCTGCAAGTCAGAAAAGAAATAGATGCGCCTGTGTATGAGTGAGTGAGTGTGGATCGCGGGTGATACATGAGTACGGAGGTCTTCAATCGGGACAGAGAGGGGAGTTATTGTTTAAAATTTAGGGTCCCGATTGGTAATTACAATAATTTTTCAATAAACAAATAATAGATATATAAAACGTGTTCGTGTGTGTTAGGGTCATGGAAGTTTCTGAATGTGGATGGGGTGGAGGGGGGATAGGATGCAATCTTGACATAATTCTTGGAATACTTATTTTTTTTCTATTTTGCCATTATTAATTCTATTTCCTATTCTCTGCGCATGTATAATTTTAGAGTGAGAGAGAGAAGAGACTGGATAATGTTGAATAGGGGAAGGTTATGGAAAACGGGAACATGAATCTCGCCGTTGTTACGGGAGATCCTGAGTGATTTTGGAACGGGTGAAATCACGAATCTCGTCGTTATTACGGGAGATCCTGAGTGATTTTCGGGATGGGCAAAATCGCGAATCTTGCCGTTATCACGGGAGATCCTGAGTGATTTTCGGGACGGACTAAATCACGAATCTCGCCGTTATCACGAGAGATCCTGAGTAATTTCCAGAATAGACGAAATCACGAATCTCGCCGTTATCACGGGAGATCCTGAGTGATTTCCAGAATGGACGAAATCACGAATCTCGCCGTTGTCACGGGAGATCCTGAGTGATTTCGGAATGGAAGAAAGAGTGAGGGAGAGAGAGAGGTTTAGGGTTGGATAGGATAGAACTCGCGCAAAAAGAAATTTAAAAAAGATGGTTTTATCTTGAGTCCAAGAATTATTTCGGTACGGTGGGTGAAATATTTATTTTTGCGTTTTCCTTTTGTTATGCGTGTGTGTCTTGACTTACTATTTGTGAGGTGCGTTGTTAACAATGGCTGCTGGATCGTTCTAGTCTGGTTGTATATGCGGTCTATCGGAATTGAACTATGTTCTTGCACTCACGCACCAAACGAACGTCGGAATCTGAGTTTGAGCGAGGCCGAATTTCGAAAATGATTGTGTTCGAAAAGTCCGAAAAAGTCTAACATAAGTACGAGGCCGGATAGGTCGTGTGCGGAAAATTACGCTCAAAAGTCCGGAGTAAAATCTGCTCTCCCGAGGGATGTCGCGGGTTTATCAACCTCCTTGCTCCTCCTCTCCATTGGTTTGTTAACATTTCCTGACGAATAGGAAATTTTTCAATGACGCCCTTAGGGTCCCGGAGGCGTCACTTTTGATTTCACAATTATCATGGTTGGTCAGGGCTTTTGTTTAGGCGCTTACGTTTCGACCAATGGAGAATTTGTTGCTATCAAGTGTAGTTGATATTTTTATTACCTTCTCGAGTTTGTCTCGGGCCGATATCGCGTAACGATG